>NW_015174312.1:164538-180298 GCF_001447785.1 Gekko japonicus | reverse complement strand
GTTTTCTATGTCTACAATAACAGCTGCAGTCACTGGAGGATCAGAGGACTCGTACGCACCTGGGCTTTTCTTAGTCAGTACGTGGGTTCATTCCCCCTTCTGGCTTTTGGTCTTTTTTATTTCCTCTTTCTCCTTTCCTTCCTCTTCTGTAATTCTTTTGCAAAACGAGGATGGAGGTATCACATTTGGCTCTGCCTTCTGTGGCAACCATTTTGGGTTTTACATTATTTTAGTTATTTTATTTCATTTTCATTCAACCTTTCCCCCCAATGGGGATCAAAAGCTATTCACATGGTTTTCCTCTCCTCCATTTTATCTTCGCAACAGGCTGGTGAGGTGGGTTAAGCCAACAGCGTGCGACGGGTCCAAGGTCATCCAGCAAGCTTTCACGGCAGACAGGAGGTTCAAGACTAGGTCTCCCCGATCTTAGCCCAGTACTCTAACCACTGTACTACACTGGCTCTCTGCCTCCTGCAGCAGCCACTTTTGGACTGCACTCACCACTTCCTTTCACATTTCCAAAGGTGCTCGTAGGCTCAAAAAAGTTGAGATTCATGTCCTAGATACAGCATTTGTGGTAATGTAAACAAAAACAAAACACTTTCACTTTTAAGCGGAACTTAATCCCAGCAAACTGGTTAGAAAGAAGAGAGGAGGAGAAGAAAAAAGAAAAAGAAAAGAGAAAAAAAGAAAAAGATTATACCCCGCCCTGCAGTACCCAAAGGAATCTCAGAGCGGTTTACAATCTTCTTTCCCTTCCCCTCCCCACAACAGACACCCTGTGAGGTCGGTGGGGCTGAGAGAGCTCTTTTGAGCATTGCTCTTGAGAGAACAGCTGTGATAGGACTGTGACCAGGGGTGGCCAAACTGCGGCTTGAGGCTCTTGGAGCCCTCTCATGTGGCTTGTGAGGCTTGCCACCCCCCTGCACCCCCCTGCTATCAAAGCGAAGGTTCCCCCCTTTCTGAGAGTTGGGTGGGTGGGTGGAAGGGCAGCCATAGCAGCTAAGCCCTGACCTTGGTTCCCAGCAGCCCTCAGTTGAGTCAGGAAGAGATGGGGGCTGTGCATGCTCTCTCCACTTGCTGCTGCCCGGAGCAAGAAAGGTAAACTTGGGGGAGCAGTGTGTGTGGGGGTGTATAGAAATATTGATTTCTAAAAGTCCATGCCTTCTCCTGTGATTACATTCTGATAACATGCTGTGCCTTGTTTCCTCTTGCTAGCCACATGGTAAGGCCAAATGGCCTCGGTAGCCATGCCATAAACCCACATTCTTTCACACTTTCATGCCAAAAGCCAGGCCCACATGCAAGAAGTCACGTAGGCCACGAAGTACCTGGAAACTAGGTCAATTGCTTGCATGCGTGGTCTCCAAACTTCTAGCCATTCCTGTGTTGGAGCTATGGCAACCAACAATTGGACACACCTATGTCCACTCGCAATTGGCTAATACCCACATCTAATTTGTGACTGGAATTGGACCATAATTGATTGATCCCAATGAGAGAGAGTCTCTTGTTCTTGCTCTCTCTTAGCTCTCTCCCTTCTTGTCATTGTCTGTTATTGCACCTGGAAATGCTGTCCTTTGAGAGACAAAAGACTGCTTTGTGACTTAAAGCACATGGAGTGCAAAGATGGGATTTCCCTTCAAACTCCCTTGGTGTCTAACTGGACTGTATACACTGGACACTCTTGGACTATGGACACTTCACTGGTAATTATGAATATCTCTAATGTGTAGTTAAGGCAAATCGCCTTAGGCTTTGTTATTTTGTAAACTCTGGTAGTCTGTGGTAAGCTATGTACTGAATAAAAATTATTCTTGTTTCTAAATGGTCTCTGATGTTGTACCTGAGTTCCAAGTCTAAACGCCTGTGCCTAAGCTGACCACAAGCTACCATTAAGCGTAAAGTGTGCATCTCTGGGAGTGAGTTGCTAATGTGTAAAATTCCAGATGCCACCTGAGAGTTTGAACCTCTGATCTCAGGTTGGGGGGAACTTCTGTAGAGGTTCTGGTGGCATATGGTTCTGAAAACCAGAGAGGGTATAGACTACCTTTTGGGTTGTTGTTTAGTGTACTGGCCTGGCCGGGTTAATCCTGTACAGGGGGGTTTCACTTGCAGGGGGTGGGTTATGAGTGCACCCAGGCTGTGGGTGGCTGGCCAGCTCAGGTGGGGGGTTGGTTATGAGTGCCCCCAGGCTGTGGGTCCGCTCAGGTATGGGTGGTGGTGGTTCTTTTGCAGGGGGTGGGTGGCAGGGGCTTCTTTTGCAGGGGGGTTACGAGGATGCCCAGGCCTCAGCCAGCTGAGCCACTCTGGTGTGGGTGGCGGGGGCTTCTTTTGTGTGGGGGGTTCCAAGCACACCCAGGCTGACCACAACCCTGCCCAGGCATGTAGGCAACCATCCCACCCCCCATGGGATGCCCCACTGGAGAAAGATCATGGCTCAGTGGTAGAGCATCTGCCTGGCATGCTGAAGGTCCCTGGTTCAATCACTGCCATCTCCAAATAAAAGGCCAAGCAGTGATGTGAAAGACTTCAGCCTAAGACCCTGCAGAGTAGCTACCAGTGTGAATAGATAACAATACTGACTTTGATGGACCAAGTGTCTGACTCAGTATAAGGCAGCATGTGCTCATGTACCCTGGTATTCTGAGGTACACGACCTCTGAACATGGATGGTCTATTTAGCTGTTATAGTGGAGCTTTCCTGTGGTGTGTGTGTGTGTGTTCAGTTCCTTGACCTCAAATATCACCCACCAGTGTTCCCTCTAAGCTGAGTTAGTGTGAGATAGCTCATGTTTTTAAGCTTCCGGCTGACACATTTTGGTCTTAGCTCAGGAAGGATGGCTCCAGAGCAAACTAATTTATGCAGTAGCGAAATCACTCGCTCACAACTTTAGTGCCAGTAGCTCGCAAAGTAGAACTTATGCTCACAAGACTCCACAGTTTAGAGGGAGCATTGCCACGCACCTATGTGAAATTTTGTTTGCTAGGCAAAACCTCCAGATTGCCTTTATGAATCTGATATAAATTTCGATTATTTCAACATTTAATACTGTAGGAGCAGAATCAGGGTCCTGTTTGAGGTTGGGATTATGGCATGGGTTCGAAAGAGCTAAATCACCCCTCCTTCTAAAATGCATTTCTGATCTGAATTACCCTACTCTGTTGTAAGTATTCTTTAACTCAAAACAGAAACCCTGAAGATCTGAGGTGTCTCATCTGGTTTGGCCCCTTAGCAGATTTCTATGGTCCTTTTTAAATGTGGCAACATTGGAAAACCAAACTGCTCTGAGTTATTGGCAGCAGTCCCAAATTAAAGGGCATTATGGCATTTGGGTGAGGAAATGTTTTCATTTGGATTCCAAGATGTTAGGTTACATTGTAGTTTTTTGTACTGGAGCCAGGAGACTTTGGGGGTGGCACCTAGCAAGGATGTGACACCATTTTATGGTGTCATGGCCTGTGATGTTACTTCCAGGTCAAAGGTCAGGTGATGCCACTTCCTAAGCCCCACCCCTTCTGATGTCACATCCCGCACCAAACCCCACCCCTTCCTGTGACATCACTTTCAGGCCACTCCCCCAAACCCACCTCTTCCTCCGAAGTCACCTTGCAGGTCTTGAGCATCTGTGGCTCTTACATGAAGCAGGTTTGGCCACCCTGACTATGACTGACCCAAGGTCATGCCAGCAGCTGCATGTGGAGGAGTGGGGAATCAAACCCAGTTCTCCCAGATTAGAGTCTACACTCGTAACCACTACACCAAGCTGGGAATACAATTTCGAAAAAGCCATCTCTACAAGCATGGCAGCATTATGCTTCAATCAATCAATGTGAAATCTTTCCTTAGATATAATTGAGTAGCGGGGTGGCCCTTTCTGAACATTCCACATGCTCCTAAATCAGTTGGCTCCATGATGTGTCACTCAGAAGTGGTCCCTATCCACTGACTGCATTGTCTGAGTCCCACCCACAGTGCTCTCCATCAGCCATTGGCCTGTCAGCCGCCACTCAAGAGTACTCACATGCCATTGGCCGGGTGCTGGGGCTAATAGCCACTGATGGACCTCTGCTCCATATGCTTATCTAATTCCCTTTTGAAGCCGTCCATGCTTGTAGCTGCCACCACTTCCTGTGGCAGTGAATTCCAAGTGTTAATCACTCTTTGGGTGAAGAAGTACTTCCTTTTATCCGTTCTAACCCGACCGCTCAGCAATTTCATGGAGTGCCCACGGGTTCTTGTATTGTGAGAAAGGGAGAAAAGTACCTCTTTCTCTACCTGCTCTTTCCCATGCATAATCTTATAAACCTCGATCATGTCACCCCTCAGTCGTCTTTTCTCCAAGCTAAAGAGCCCTAAGCGCTTTAACCTTTCCTCATAGGGAAAGTGTTCCAACCCTTTTATCATTCGAGTTGCTCTTTTCTGCACTTTTTCCAAAGCTATAATATCCTTTTTAAGGTGTGGTGACCAGAATTGCACACAGTATTCCAGATGAGGTCGCACCATTGATTTATATAGCGGCATTATGATATTGGCTGATCTGTTTTCAATACCCTTCCTAATAATCCCCAGCATAGCATTGGCCTTCTTTATTGCAGTCACACACTGTCTTGACATTTTCAGTGAGTTATCTACTACAACTCCAAGATCTCTCTCTTGATCTGTCTCTGCCAGTTCAGACCCCATCAATGTGTATTTATATTTAGGATTTTTGGCTCCAATGTGCATCACCTTGCACTTGGCCACATTGAACCCCATTTGCCATGTTGACGCCCACTTGCCCATCTTTGACAGATCCCTTTGGAGTGCCTCACAATCCTCACTGGTTTTCACCACCCTGAACAACTTCGTATCATCCGCAAATTTAGCCACTTCACTGCTTACTCCCAACTCCAAATCATTAATGAACAAGTTAAAAAGCAGTGGACCAAGTACTGATCCCTGTGGTACCCCACTGCTTACACCCCTCCACTGGGAGAACTGCCCATTTATACTCACTTTCTGTTTTCTATTAATTAGCCAGTTTTTGATCCATAAAAGGACTTGTCCTTTTATCCCAGTGTGTGACTGGTCTCATACCCTGCTGAGGTCACCACAGCAAATTGACACTGTGTGCCCAAGGCCAGGGCACTCACCCAGAGCCTCTTTCTAGAGTTTGTTGTATTTATTTCCACAACAGGCCTTATTCTTAGTATTTACTATAATTAAGAATGTTATAAGTTATAAAATTCCTATAATGCCAGTTGTATTCATTTTGCTTGTCTGATTTTTTCCAACTATATACGAACAAAGAGAAAACTTGGATTTTTTAAAATGATGGAAATGAATATACTGACCAAGTAGAAATGTCCTCATTAATGAATATTATTCCACTCAGTTTTCATAATACAGAGTTCATTAACTGTCACATAACTTTTTACTGTCGATATCTCATCTCAAATCTGTAAAGAAATGTTTATTAAAAATCATAATGAAAATGAAATGTTATAGAATAAGACCAGAATCCCACTGATTTACATTGCTGACAATATTTTATTTTATAGTATTAGTAATAAAAGATTGATATAATGTCATTAGGGAATTACTAATTACTCATTTCACTGGCAGCTGAACATCTTAAAGAATACTTTCTTGATTGAAATCTTTTTCTAATCAATTGGTTACAACATTTTGCAAAATGAGTTGGTTTGTTGTATGGAATTTTAAGAGCTGGTTTGAAAAACTATAAACAAACCAGCTTTTAATAGCTTTTCCCCTTTGTAGACAGTACTTAATCTGTCGTCCTAGGTTCCCTTCCATTTGGATTCTAACTGTATTACAATTACTTTTACATAAGTGAATATTTTGTATAAAGAATTATGTTCCTACTTGTCAGGATACTACTGCACAATACCTTTACACTGTAACACATGAGCTACATCTTTATTTAACATCGTAAGTCTGCTTAAGTGTTGTAAAAATAATTTTAATACATGCTTATTAGTAGTATGCAAATCAGGATAGGGCAAGATAGGGCTTGTGTACTTTATGAAAAAGGGGACATTTTTCCAGGTGCAGTTTGCTATGCAAAGGTGGAAAAAGTTTTTTTTATAAATTTCCTCATCTATATAACTGTCAATTGTTATTTTTATGCCTTTGTGTGGGTATTTTATCTTTTAATTGTGTTCGTTAATAAATTTTATTGAATTTTCAAATAATTAACAAAAACAGTGTTGCAATACAACAGATACATATAAAAAGATATAGCATAATTCATCAAACATACCTGAATGGATTTGTTACAGGTCATAGTGTGTGGTAAACAGTGTAAAACTAGCATCAATATAGCAACATTAATTCTGAGGATATTTAATGAACAACAGAATTTCAGAAAAAGCTTTATCCAGCATTATTAGAACATAGCAATCGACTTTTAAAAAAGCAAAGGATTTGTAGTAACTATTTTTAAGGACCCTTGTTTTTGTATTAAGATATGACAAAACCGAGAACCATTGTTCTGCAAAATTGGATATGTACAAAGGAGATTCTGAGAGAAGGATTCAGTCTGAGATTTTGGCCATAATAAAAAAATCCCACAATTTATTGATCCAATGTGAGACTGAAGGAAGTTGTTTGTCCTTCCATTTTGCTGCCAGCACTAGTTTTGCTGCCACCAAAAAAACTGATATCAGATCCCTTCTTTTTGGGATGTCTATCATGCCAAAGGTTTACCGTAACTTCTTCCATTTTGCTGCCAGCACTAGTTTTGCCGCCACCAAAAGAACTGATATCAGATCCCTTCTTTTCGGGATGTCATTATCATGCCAAAGGTTTAACTGAATAGTTTCAGGAAGCAATGGTACATCATATGTGGTAATGAGTTTGATTTGACGTGTTATTTTAATCCAGTAGTCTTGGATGAGGGGGCAGTCCCACCAGACATGAATATAAGTACTTTTTTGAGAGCATTGTTTCCAACAAAGAGGTGGAATGTTGGGAAGTACATGATTTAAATTTACTGGAGTCATTACCAGTGGGTTTGTAATTTAAATGATAGCTGCTTAATGTTTAATATATTAGTGGAGTAAATATTCGAGCACCAGATATCAGACCATTGTGACTCAGACAACTGAAGATTGCAATCAAGATTCCATGATGTCTGGTATGAAAACAACTGTGATTTACTGATACTATGTAAAATAGTGTTGATTTTAGAAAGCAGACCTTTAGCATTTGTAGGATAAGATTTTAGCACGTTTTCAAAGTCAGTAAGAGGATTATGTAAAAAATTCCTGGATTGGTGCACTTTCAACTAAATGTTTAACTTGCAAATACTGATACCAGGGCAACTGCACTGAAATGATATTTTCCAATGCCAATTTACTCAAAAAGATGCCCCTTTTTCAGAACATCTACCAAACGAGTTACATTATTTTGTCTCCAAACCAAAAAGTCAGAAGGATGCTCCCCTGATTTGAAGCAATTTTGGCCTAGAAAGGGAGACAATAAAGATGGGAAACAAACCAGATATCATCTCTGATTATCCTAAACATATAAATCACTTGTTAAAAAGGGATTAGATTTACTGACCAGAGATCTTTTCGATCTTTTCAATGTCCAGCGATAAAATCAAAGCTTCCTTTTGAAAAACTTTACAATAGCTAATGATTTCTAAAGATTTACAGATATTGTCAGCCATATCCCGGCCTGAAATAAAATCTGCCTAGTCAATATGAATGTATTCCACAATAAATGAGTTCAGTCTAGCTGCTAGAACTGCAGTAAAGTTTTTTGTTATCTTGATTTAAGAGTGCAATAGGCCTGTATGATGAAGGGTTAGTTAAGTCCTTTGCCTTTTTAGGTAGAAGAATATTAGAGTCCGACCAGGCTTCAGGCATTTTGCCATTCTCCGAGATAAAGTTGCAAACATCAGCTAGCGGGGAAGCTAAGATTTAGGCATATTTTTTATAAAATTCAGGTGGATATCCATCCCTGCCTGGTGCCTTATTGTTCTTGAGGGATTTAATAACATCTAATACTTCCTGAGAAGTAACAGGCTGGTCCATTATTTTACTATGAGCTTTAGAAATAGATGGGATGCAATGACTGGAATCAAAGAAGTCTTCAATGGTAGAAGAAGAATTACCTGTAGTATAGTTTTTTTAAATAAAAATCAAGAAATGAATTATGTGTTGTGTATCAGAGCCCACGTGGTCTTTCACATCTCTAATGCAGTTTATGTGTCGGTCTGCTATTTTTTGTCTGACTTATCTTTTAATTGTTTTAATGATATATTGTGATTTGTGTTTTTTGTATTTTTCATATGTGCATGTGTGTGCACACACGTGTGTGAGTGTGTGTGCACCTGGAAGTCAAGGTGACCTCTGTGCACCTGGAAGTTATACTGATCTCTGGTGACTGATCCCTACCGGGGGCCTGGAGGATATTCAGAGAGATGGCTGAATAAAGTCTGTCCCTTCCTCCTGCCTCTGGTATTTCAAGGAGGTCTCCCATCCAAGTTGCCAGAGTCAACCCTGCTTAGCTTCCAAGATCTGACAAGATCGGGCTTGCCTGGGCTATCTAGGTCAGGGATGTGATTTGATTTTAATGGTTTTAAAGACATGTTTTTATTATGTATATTTTTAATCTGTTAGCTGCCTTGGCAACCCTGATAGGGGAAGAAAGATGGGATATATATTTTAAAATACATAATTAATAAATAAAATACAGGAGCCCTGTCCTCCAAGGGATCTGATTGCTCGGACCACCAGAAGTGCATTTCAGGCTGTAATGATTTCAAGTTATATGTGTGTGTTTCTTTAAATGGTGGGTAAGTTTCAGAAGAACAAAGGGGGATGAAAGAGGTAGATGAGTGAGTGAGGTAACTGGTTGGTGACTGAGAGTGTGTGTGTGGAGCTAGGGAGTGTGTGTGTGTGTGGAGAGAGAGAAGGTAGGGTGTTTAGTTTGAAATTTGAAGTCTGAAATCAGAAGTCAGCAGTTGACAGCAGCGATCCCTCTAAGCTGAGTTAGTGTGAGCTAGCTCAGTTTTTTAGCCTCCAGCTCACACATTTTTGTCTTCGCTCAGGGAGGATGGCTCCAGAACAAACTAGTTTATGCAGCAGCCAAATCTCTCACTCACAGCTTTAATGGCAGCAGCTCACAAAGTAGAGTTTTTGCTCACAAGACTCCACAGCTTAGAGGGAACATTGGTTGTCAGTTGTGGTCAATCTACACAGAGTCTGAGAAGTAGACTTCTAACTAGAATCATATAGAACTGCTGTGAAAGGCATTAAGATTCTAAAGGAAGAAGAATATATACTTAAGGGGGCATATTAGGCAAAATCTAATATACTCAGAGTATTTTAAGAGTGTGAGGGAAAAGGCTGACAGAGAGCTGAGTAAAAAGGGAAAGATTTTACTGAGCAACAAAATGTCTTGTAACCAATACACTTCTTCTACCAATAAAGCTTTATCTTGTTTATTGTTAACCCAGAGTCTTATCCTCAGAACCACATAGTCCAACAAAGGAGCCTTAGAGCTTAGGCACAATACTGTGGTAAAGGTTAATTAAAGACTGGAATTAAATTCCTGGTGGCAGCGATAGATACTTAAAGTGAGAGGAAGAAACAACAAGAAATTTAAAACTACATCACACCTAACGACAAAATAAAAGAGCGATACTGTCACATGGGCACTCTAGTGTTACAAGGATGCATTCGTGAATTCCTTTTATGTATGTGCTGAGTGTTCAGGAGTCAAGTTTTAATTAGAAAGGTTTATTGACAATCTTATTATTCAGTTTTGGTATTCTTCTATCTGAACACTTGTTCTTTGCCAAAAGTACTTTTGGCTCTCTACTCACAGAACTGTCTGATTTCAGAACAAGTTTCCAATATAGCTGGAGGACAGGTAAGCATCAGAGTGAATTGAGAGTAAAGAACATGCAAATGAGTTGGAGTGATGGTGATATCATGAGTGATAATTTAAAATGGAAATAATCCTGAAGGATAGTTGGCCCAGAGGGATCAGTAGAATCTGGCTTCTTTAAAGTTATATTTGGGGATGGGGAAGCATTAGGGCTTTTACTTGTGAAAGAACTAGGTGCTTAGTTTTGTTTAGCTATTTGCCTTTTTCTAGGATGCCAAACGTTTTCTCGATTGTCTGGAACTGTTTACACAGAATAAAGCATTTGTTCTGTGTGTTTATATAGAAAGTAGCACCAGGCTTCGAAACTATTTAATAACATTTGTGGTCACAAAAACTGAGGCTTTGTATCCTTGAAACATTTTGGAAAATTGACAGTTATGGTAAATGAGAAAAGAGCCCCCTTTTGTTTTGATGCACCCTGTGAAACAGACGTAAGTGGCACCTTCAATGTTCACTGCTAGTATGCACTCAGACACTCTGTGAAACAACATCCTCTCAGGAACACAGTCCATCAACACTATGTTTGCAGATCCTGATGTGTCAAACTGGGGAAGACCAAAGAGGTTTCCATTTTGCAGTCTATAAATGATAACCTCTAATCTCTATTTTTGGTTCTTCCAGGCTCCAAAAGACTATTAAAGAGCAGCACTTTCCCAGGTTATTACCCAAATGGAAAACCACAGAAAACTAAGCAGAAGAGACAGTGAAGACCCACAAATCTTTAATCCCGCAGCAGGATTTAAAACAGGGGTGTTGAACTCATTTGATATGAGGGCCGGATGTGACATAAATGAGACCTTGTTGGGCCGGGCCATGTGTGTCATAAAATGTAATGCCAGGTAGCGGAGATATAAACTTTATAAAAGACACTGTAATGATTCCATGTTTTTGGTGTGTCTGTGTGCCTTTAAATGTTAGTTTGACTGCAGTAATGCAAGGAGGGCGATAGGGGGAGATGAGTGTGGTGTGACTGGCTGGTGACTGGGTGTGGGAGGAGATGTTCGGAGAGGAATCTGTGTGTGTGTTTTATGACAGAGAGTTCTGTATATGAGTCTTTGGAATGTGAAGTGCGGAAGAGCTATGAAGAGAGTCTGCGTAACTTTAAAAGTTTTGTGAGAGAGTCTATATGGCAAAGAAACAAGTAGTGTCTAAGCTGTGTGTTTAGACAACTGTTTTATCTTGTGTGCCTAAGACAAAGAGCTTAGCCAGTGTGGCTACCTATATGAGAGAGAGAAGCCTGTCAGCATGGAATTTTGGTGTCTGAGAGACTGTGGGTGCGTTCAGACGTGGCGTTTCAGCCGGCATAAACTGTACCGGTTGGAACTGGTGCAGTTTATGCCGGCTGAAACGTGATCACACTCACCTCCATTTTGCAGATCCCATCGCTGTATGCCCGCTCACACGCTGCGGGCGTCGGCTTTTTTTTAAACTCAGTTTGAGCATGCGCATAGGCAGCCATTCACAGAATGGCGATCTTTGCGCATGCTCAAAACACCCCATATTACATTTAAACTTTAAAGGTAAGGACTTACCTTTAAAGTTTAAAGACCAAACTGGCCTCCCTGAAGTCCCGGACTCCTCCAAAACGCTACACTATGCAACCGTTGCACTCAGGATACCACCACTTGGGGACCTAGTGGCAGAGTGCAACGGTTTAAAGGGCTTTACAATGGTTAGGGAGGGAAGACAGATGTTCGCCGTCTGAACGCTGGTAAGTACAACGATTGCAACCGGCACAGATTCCGTTGTAAAGCCCCCGTCTGAACGCACCCTGTGCGTTCCTTTTCCCAGAAACAGTTCAAGATAACCAGAAACCTATTTTGTTATTTATTCAATAAATCAATTTTTGTTTAAACATATCCCAGAAATCAGTACCATCCTTCCTTAGAGCCACATAGTCCTCTGAAGTGCTCAGACCCTGGGTCATACTGCCAAAGAGAAAGAATTGGAATTTTTAATTCCTGGTGGCAGCAGACAACTACCAAGTTTATATACACAGAGGGTGATTTAAAGGAAAAACAGTCCCCCCTATAGGCAAGAACGCCACAGAGTGGTGGGAATCAAGCAGCCTGAGGAAGGACTGTACTGATTTCTGTACTCTATAATATTATAGAGTAGCTAGTATAGTTGTAGCACATAATAAATATGAAACATTACTAGCAATGATTGCATTATAGTAGAGCTACCACTGCAGTCCTGTTGGGGTACCAGATATGATGGGTGGCAACACTTTCTTTGAACAGGAATGGCACCTTTAAGACCAACAAAAGTTTATTCAAGGTATGGACTTTCATTTGCTTGCACACTTCCTCACACTAAAGCTCATACCTTGAATTAATTTTTGTTGGTCTTAAAGGTGCCACTGGACTCAAAATTTGTTCTACTACTTCGAACAGGAGTGACACTACACTATTTTATTTGATGTGGTTTAGGGTGGCCACCAAATGAGAAGGGAGCACTCACTGGAGAAGACCCAGATGCTGGGAAAGATTGAAGGACAAAGAAGACGGGGACAGCAAAGGATGAGATGGTTAGACAGTGTCATAGATGCAACAAACATAAGGTTGAGCAGGCTTCGGGGGGCGGCGGGGGACCGGAGGGCCTGGCGTGATCTGGTCCATGGGGTCGCGAAGAGTCGGACTCGACTGTGCGACTGAACAGCAACAACAAGGGTGGCTTAGGAGGGTAGTGCATGTGATTGCTAAACCTGTTCCTTAATATTTTGTTTATTCACTATTCTGTGCTACTTTCTCCTTCTCTCTCCTTGCATTTAAAGAGCTATCTGGTTACTAGCAGTATGGAATTCAGGTTTCCCTGCATTGTTCCTCCCACACATCAGATCTTCACACTAATTTTATGACAAGAGACATTTTAGTGCATGCAGTGCATAAAGTTACTGCAAAGGCTTAGGCTGGGTGATGAATGAGATCCACTGCTGTTTTATTGGTGTTTTTCTTTTAAACTATATCATACACCAGTGCAGTAATAAGTTACCATCGCATGAGAGCCTGGCATGATATATGTGATTGCCGCAGTTATTTTGTACAAACATACCTCCCCCTCCTTTCTTCCCAGTGGGGGTATGTTGCTAGTCTCAGTCCAGAGGAAAACGTAAACAGGAAACATCCCTGGAAATTCCTGGCCATGTAAAAATTCCATTCTTGAGAATGAGCTCAGGGGGGTTACATTAAAGAGACCTTTGTTGTCCATACTGTTCAACTGAATAAGCAATGTATCAGCAAAATATTAAAAGCACATGGCTGCAAGCTTTGCCATACAGAATGATCCTATTCAAATTTTTGTGGTGGGAGACAGCTTTTAAGATAGATATGAGTAGGCCTCATGGACCACATGGAAGGGGCAGGGTGCTTACAAAAAATGTATTCCATTGCAGGAATGTGTTCCAAATTTCTCCCATTCTTTAATCCAAAGCCTTCTATGCCAAGAGGCTCATAAATGATGTTGTGCTGTTGCATAAATATCTTGTTTCTCCATTTAAGAAAAACAACACGTGGTATAATGTGATATGTGTTAGGCTGGCTAGAATCCCTTCTCTGCTATGAAAGCTGGCTAGGTGACTTTGGGACAGTCACACGCTCTCAGTCTAATCTACTTTACAGGGTTGCTGTGAGGGTAAAATGAAGGGGAGAAGTATGCTATAAGCTGTTTTGGCCTCTGTTTGGAAGAAAGGCAGGGTATAAATTAAGTAAATAGACATGCTTCTGATTGAAATGCAATTCTCATAGTGCAATCCCAAGAACACTTTTCTGGAAATAAGCCCTGCCGAATAGACTTGAACAGGATTCGTAGTAGAGCTGCTTAGGATTGCTTTCTTAGGTCTAGGAGCTTGTGAGAGAAAGCAAGAGTGCTTGTCATAATCACTCCTCTCCCTTTCCACTGATTTCAGCACAAATGTCTTTGAAATGGGCTTACACTTAAACGGCAAATCTTAACCTGAATTCTTTATTTATTTAGCTTGGTTTATACCCTGCCTTTCTCCCCAATTCCACAAGAAAGATTGTGGCATCTTTGTAATGCTTTAGAATTATTCATGCTCATTAACATGTGATTGCTATTATCCTTTATTTCAATTAGACTGTAGTTCCATGGATTTATGACTGGTATTTTATTTTATTTTTGTCTCTGGGGAGTCATTCTTGCTTTCGCATGTGATTCATCCTTGTTCCTGTTTGTTTAACTATCCTAGCATAACTGGCATTCACACCCTATGGATCTATTCCAAAAATCTCTCCATCTGGAGTATCTGAAGTATCTGAAGAAGTGTGCATGCCCATGAAAGCTTATATGCAGAATTAAAATTTGTTGATTTTTAAAGCTTTTTTGCATTTTTGTGTGTGTCTGTGTGCCCGCGCCTGGAAGTCATGGCGACCTCTGGTGACTCCTACTGGGGCATGGGATGTTCAGAGAAGTGGCTTGATAGCCTGCTTCTGCCTCCCGACCCTGGTATCCTTTGGAGGTCTCCCATCCTAATATTTGCCAGGGTTGGCCCTGCTTAGCTTCTGAGATTGGGTGAGATTGGACTTGCCTGGGCTACCCAGGTCAGGGCTGTTCCATTTATTTTTGTGGCCAGCCACAAATCACACAGCACTCATTCACAAATATATGTGAGGCTATTGGCCTTACGGCAACCATAGCAACGGGAATTAGAACTACAACTCCCAAGTTGGGAGTCCCAAGAGACTGTGGGGCATTAGCAGGGAGTGAGTTGATCAGTTTAACTGTTAATCAATTGAACTGTTAAATGGGAGTTGGGGGGGAAAGGGAAGGCCTGGACATCTCCCTAAATTACATCCCCCCCCATGGAGAAAATGGTTGCTTTGGAGGATGGGCTCTATGGCAGTATACCTCACTGAAGTCCTTCAACAGACCTGGCCCTCCCCTAAGTATTGCCAACCTCCAGGCAGCACCTGGAGATCTCCAGATGACCAAGATCAGTTCTCCTGGAGAAATTGGTTGCTTTGGGCAGTGGACTCTGTGGCATTATACCCTGCTGAGGTCACTCCCCACCCCAAACTCCACCCTCCCCAGGCTCTACCCATCAAATCTACAGATATATGGAAGTTATTTCTAGACCCTTGGAACCCAGAAAACATGGCATAGGAAGAAGAAGAAGAAGAGAAGAGATTGGATTTATACCCCGCCCTTCACTTGGAGTCTCAGAGCGGCTTACAAACTCCTTTCCCTTCCCCTCCCCACAACAGACACCCTGTGAGGTGGGTGGGGCTGAGAGAATATAGTTATATATATATAGTTATATATATAGTTATATATATAGTTATATATATAGTTATATATAGTTATATATAAATAAAATGAAAGCCAAGCTATGCTGGTGACAACTCATCAACTCTCCCACTGGCCACTGGAGAAGCTGCCTTGGAGACCTATTGGCCTGTCTCACCAGCAACTCCATTCTTACACCCCCACTTTTGACGCATTGCACCTTGGGAGTTGTAGTTCTCAGCTGGCCTTATGGCAACCATCTACAACTCCCAAGTTGGGAGTCCCAAGAGACTGTGGGGCATTAGCAGGGAGTGAGTTGATCAGTTTAACTGTTAATCAATTGAACTGTTAAATGGGAGTTGGGGGGGAAAGGGAAGGCCTGGACATCTCCCTAAATTACATCCCTCCCCCATGGAGAAATGGTTGCTTTGGAGGATGGGCTCTATGGCAGTATATCTCACTGAAGTCCTTCAACAGACCTGGCCCTCCTGTAAGTATTGCCAACCTCCACGCAGCACCTGGAGATCTCCAGATGACCAAGATCAGTTCTCCTGGAGAAATTGGTTGCTTTGGGCTGTGGCATTATACCCTGCTGAGGTCACTCCCCAC
>NW_015174312.1:162291-163897 GCF_001447785.1 Gekko japonicus | reverse complement strand
GCTTTGGGCAGTGGACTCTGTGGCATTATACCCTGCTGAGGTCACTCCCCACCCCAAACTCCACCCTCCCCAGGCTCTACCCATCAAATCTACAGATATATGGAAGTTATTTCTAGACCCTTGGAACCCAGAAAACATGGCATAGGAAGAAGAAGAAGAAGAGAAGAGATTGGATTTATACCCCGCCCTTCACTTGGAGTCTCAGAGCGGCTTACAAACTCCTTTCCCTTCCCCTCCCCTCCCCACAACAGACACCCTGTGAGATAGGTGGGGCTGAGAGAACTCTGACACAAACTGCTGTTTTTCAAGGACAGCTGTGCCAGAGCTACCTTAGCTGCCACTGCATAACCCCAAATCCACATAAATCAGGGGTAGAGGGAACCATACCTGTTACCATGGGGCTCTCCTCCCATACTACCCACTTGGAGCAGCACAGTGACTTGAGACAGCCCTGCCTTATAACTAAGCAGAGGGAAATAAATATATTTCACCTCCCTCTATTCTCTCCTTCCCTCCGCCGCCACACCAGCCACAGCCGGGACGCTTAACTGGAGCCTCTTTCTAGAGCCAAAACAAAGGTTTATTCTATAGGAAACAAAACACTATGAAATCACACAGCTAAGAAAACAAGAAAAACCAGCTTAACTGTCTTACACATTTTCAAGACCAATATTAGAAAGCACCTGGAGCCTCTTTCTAGAGCCAAAACAAAGGTTTATTCTATAGGAAACAAAACACTATGAAATCACACAGCTAAGAAAACAAGAAAAACCAGCTTAACTGTCTTACACATTTTCAAGACCAATATTAGAAAGCACAAGAATCAAAGGCCATAATTTATGCATTGTCTGCACTGCTATCTCTTGCAATATAAGCATGTCATAGTCTAGTCCATCAGAACCCCAGCTAACGCCCTTTTCTGTAGGCTCTTAACTCAATTATAGTTTTTGGCCAAGCAGCATCAAGTGATGACGACACCCAAGCAGGATGCCTTCTTCCTGGAACCCTCTAGAAAATTACCTAATCACCGCTGATTCTTCCCCTCTCCTCCTATGGACCACAGGTTGTTGTGAGAAGTCAGTTTGGTGTAGTGGTTAAGTGCGAGGACTCTGGGAGAACCGAGTTTGATTCCCCACTTCTCCACTTGCACCTGGCTGGATGACCTTGGGCAAGCCATAGTTCTGATAAGAGCTGTCCTTGAAAAAGAGCAGTTTCTGTCAAGAGCTCTCTCAGCCCCACCTACCTCACAGGGTGTCTGTTGTGGGGAGGGGAAGGGAAAGGAGTTTGTAAGCCGCTCTGAGACACCTTTGGGTAGTGAAGGGCGGGGTATGAATCCAATCTCTTCTCTTCTTCTTCTAATTATGACATTATTAGCTCTGGCCTTGAAAATAATAAGGGCTGAGAAGGCAGAGAAAGCTGCCTCACAGGTTTATTTCTAAATAATCACAGAGTCCACGCCAATGTTCCCTCTAAGCTGTGGTGTCTTGTGAGCCAAAATTCTACTTTGTGAGCGACTGGCATTAAAGTTGTGAGCAAGTGATTTGGCTACTGGATAAATTAGTTTGCTCTGGAGCCATCCTTCCTGAGCTGAGACAAAAATGTGTGA
>NW_015174312.1:161814-162170 GCF_001447785.1 Gekko japonicus | reverse complement strand
CGGGGTCATTTCATAGAAAAAGAGCTGCAGAAGCTCATTAGCATAACTTATTAGCATATGCCACACCCCCTGACATCACCGGAAATGTGCACCAGCCCCTCTGACAGGCAGAAGCAACTGGGATCCATTCTTTCCCCCCTCTCCCTTCCCTTCGCCTCCAAGTCGGGCAAAGGAAAAGGGGAGCGGGAGGATCTCAGGCGCTTCTGCCCGACAGAGGTGCTGGCGTACCCACAGCCAGCCTGGGTGAATTATAGAATCATAGACTCATAGAGTGGGAAGAGACCTCCAGGGTCATCTAGTCCAACCCCCTGCACAATGCAGGAAATTCACCAATACCCCCCACACACCCCAGTGAC
>NW_015174312.1:135653-161038 GCF_001447785.1 Gekko japonicus | reverse complement strand
GCCCCCATCCCCTCCATTGTTCAATATGGTGGGAAAAAAGTTACTTTTTTCCCACCATAGAGAACAATGGAGGGGATAGGGGCAACCTGTTTGGGGGCTGTAGAATTGGACCCCCTGGTCCAATGTTCTTCAAACTTGGTTGGTATCTTGGGGAGAGGCTCAAGCAGCTACCCTGCAAGTTTGGAGCCTCTCCCTCAACCTCCCTCCCCTCCAGCCCCCAGATTATACCCTATGTTTTCACCATTGACTTCAATGGCCCATAGGATATAATGGGGCCGAAATTGACATTCGAATGGCCCTTTTTCAGGCCCAGCGTTCTAGCGCGGAGCCTGAAAAAGGAGGGGCGGCTCTGCAGGCCATTTTTCAGGTTCGGCGCTCCGGCACGGAGCCTAAAAAAGGCGGGGATGGCAGCTCAGCAGTGCCCCCCCCCACGCGTGGTGGTTGCAGCTGTGGCCGTTCGGCGGTGGCGGCCATAACTTTTTAAAGAGCCCCTAAGGACAGCTGGGGGAGCCAGAATGACCTCTAGCGCCCCTACGAGTCCAAGGCCACCACCCCAGGGCTCAGGGAGGCAGAAGAACGTTTCGCCCCCCCCCCTGCAGCAGCAGCTGATTTCTCAGCGATGGCCATAACTTTTTAAAGAGCCCCGAAGGAGAGCTGGGGGAGCCAGAATGACCTCTTGCGTGTGTTGCCGCTTGGACATCACACCGAGGAAGAGCTGGGGGAGCCAGAATGACCCTGATGTCCGATCAGCCGCTCCAACATCACACCCTAGAGGGGGAATTTGCCCCTATGAGTCCAAGGCCACCATCCGGGGCTCAGGGAGGCAGGAGTACAAAAGATCCTTTAAGAAGAGCTGGGGGAGCCAGAATGACCCTGATGTCCGATCAGCCGCTCCAACATCACACCCTAGAGGTGGAATTTGCCCCTATGAGTCCAAGGCCACCATCCGGGGCTCAGGGAGGCAGGAGAACTTAGCAGGACCCTAACGGTTGCCCAACTGATGGCTGGTGGGAGCAGGGGGCTGGCGAGGCCTGCCAGTGGTCAGTTTCAATATACAGTTGGATGGGGGGGGGAAGTGGGGGTGGAGTAAAAGAAGGGTCAAGGAAATCGGCATAAACGAAGCGTAATTTCCGTGCAACTTTATACAGCGAGACGATGCCAAAATGTCCAAGGGCTATTTGAATCGCGACTCCCCTTTTAAAAAGGCATGCGCATCGACAGCGGGGAAGAGGCTCCCGAAATTATTTAAACGGAGCGCGCAAAATATCTGACTTCCAAGCATGCATCTTTCAGCGGTGCCGTTTGCAGCGCGATGACTCGGGCAGCAAGGTCCACTGAAACGAGCGCGGCCAGCTGCTTTTATTGTTTTACACTCTAGCCGCCGCCACCACCTGAAGCTGTGGGGAAGCGGCTTGCGGCTCCAGTGGCCCGCTCCTCCGCTTGAGTGGAGAAAAACAGGAAGGAAGCGCCAGACTGAAAAGGCTGAGCTTTACGTTTCGAGGTCGCCTTCGGTTTTGCGGGCTGCCGGGGCGATGCGCAAAGCGTCTCGGCAGCCGTGTGCACAACACAAGTCCAGTGTTCCCTCTAAGCTGAGTTCCCCCCAGCTCACAGCTTTTTAGCCTCCAGTTCTCACATTTTTGTCTTCGCTCAGGAAGGATGGCTCCAGAGCAATGTTCCCTCTAAGCTGTGGAGTCTTGTGAGCAAAAAATCTACTTTGTGAGCTACTGCTGGCATTAAAGTTGTGAGCGAGCGATTTGGCCACTGCATGAATCAGTTTGCTCTGGAGCCATCCCTCCTGAGCGGAGACAAAAAATCTGTGAGTCGGAGGCTAAAAAACTGTGAGCTGGCTCACACTCACTCAGCTTAGAGGGAACGCTGCTCCAGAGCAAACTAATCTATGCAGTTACCAAATCGCTCGCTCACAACTTTAAATGACAGTAGCTCACAAAGGAGAATCTTTGCTCACAAGACTCCACAGCTTAGAGGGAACACTGAACACAAGGCGTACAAAACGCACGCCCCTGCCTCCAAACGCAAGGATGACGAAAGGAAAGGGACCGCGAGACCCGTTTTCACACACTCTTAAGCAGTGTTCCCTCTAAGCTGAGTTAGCGTGAGGTAGCTCACAGTTTTTTAGCCTCCGGCTCACACATTTTTGTCTTAGCTCAGGAAGGAGGGCTCCAGAGCAAAGTCATTTATGCAGGAGCCAAATTCCTCACTCACAGCTTTAATGCCAGTAGCTCACGGCCCCTGCCTCCAAACGCAAGGACGACAAAAGGAAAGGGGCCGCGAGACCCGTTTTCACACGCTCTGAAGACACTCCAGTGACAAAACCCGCCGGCCCGACCTCCGAGGAGGGCCGCCGCGCGTGGCGTTTGTAAACCCTGCGACGCCCGCCCAGCGTCTAGCGAGGCCACGCTCTAGTAGCGGCGCTCAGGGCAGGGTGGGGTGGAGGGACCGGGGCGCAGGCGCAGAGCGAGCCGTGTGTCTCCAACATGGCTGAGGGGCTGCTGCTGCTTCTCGTGGGGCGGCAGAGGCGGAGGAGGGGAGGATGCTGAGCTCCCCGGGAGCGCCGAGGCGAGCGGGGACCGGCGCGGGCTGTCCTCAGCCATGGCCAGGCTGGCTGATTATTTCATTGTGGTGGGCTACGACCATGAGAAGGCTTCCTTCTCCACATGGGGGGTGGTGGGGGGTGAGCTCGTGGACGGAGGAGGTAGCTAAACGGTGGGCGGAGGCGGCGCCGCTGCAGGAGAGCCGGTCATTTCCTCTCTCACGAGGTGTTCAGTTAAGTTGGCAGGCGAGCGCGTTAATGTGGAATTTTCCTCCTCCTAGCAACTGGTAGGGGAAACGGTCTTGAGTGAGCAGCTGGCCAGGCAGGAATGGCGAGGGGGGTGGTGATGTGCGGAGGTTGTTTCCCTTCCTCCAAAGTCTGTGGTGTGTCTCTGCTCCGTTTGCCTGTGGAGTTCTTCGCTGGCTCTGCGTGTGTGGCTTTATGTACTGCTTGGCAGAGAACGTGAAAACACGACTTAGAGGCTTCCCCTTTTCCCATTAAGTCAGCACACGCCTGTCGCATCCGGAGACGAAATGCGATTGTGGGAGGGGGAGGGGGAGGGGGTGGGTTCTTCCTCCAGCAGTGGAAGATATGCATATGGGCAGGTGATGGTTGCGTCTATACACATAAACACACACTCACTCTCGTTTGCTTATTTATGTTCTTCTGTTGGCTAGCGAGAATGTTGTAATCATTTGCATAAGGGGAAATACAGAACATTTCAGAGTCCGAAGACCTACACAATGGGCACCATTCTTCATTGAGGATTATAAATAACAACTGATTTAAAGCTAATTTCTATTTGGCGTTCTAATCTAGAACACTGTGGTGCTGGGGAATGTTTTGGACATATTTCCTTTTGAGTGTCCTTCATATGAAAGTATTCTTTTGTTTCCCTGGATGTGGTTTTGTTGAGGTTTAACATACTGAGTACAAATGTTGGCGTAAGGCGGTATTCTATGTAAAGCCCTTTAAAAGGTTTCCTACAATGTGCACGAGTCTCATTTTCCTGTGCCACCTTTGTAGATGTAGCGAAATATTATAATGTCAATGGCGCTCTCCCTCCCCCTTTTGCTAGCACTTTAAACCAGTTTAATACCTGGTTATAATAGGTGTTGTGTACCATATTGTAATGACATGTGTCATGTGCTAAAATCTAGCTATTATATAAACATTTTTTAAAGGCCCTGCCTGTAAGCTTACAGTTTATTTATTTTATTTGTTCCCCGCCTTCCCCACCAGAGCAGGGAGAAAACATGAAAGATAAAACACAAAAGAAATGTACAAAATGCTAAACATTTCATAATAGAAGGCAAACCACCTTTGAACTTCTCTTGCCTTGATAACCCTACAGGGTTACCATAAATTGGCTTATGGCTTATTGATTTATGGCCAAAAAATAAAATAAAATACTGTAACATTGTGGGATAGAGAATGAAGAGAAAATTCTACCAAATGCAGAATAACGTGGTTTTTGAAAACATTTCAGCACTTTAGAGGTGTATGATATTGACTGATATTAGATAGAAGTTGTTTTTGAAGAGATATTTTTGGGGTGAGTCCTTACCTACTGCCTTTAAACGGAATTTTAAAGGGCTGAAGGGTATTTATTAAATTATCATGGTTGTGCCTAACAAAATCTTCTTTGTCTTGTTTGTCTTCATGGTAATAATGTATTGCATCTTTATTTACACAATTATGTAAATAAAACATTTCCTCCATTTAGAGTACAAGTATAATGCTGTTTGTAGAAGAAATCCTGCAATCTTGTGCATGCTTACAAAGGTTTCTTTTGAACTCAGTGGATTTTCAGAGTTAACATCTTTAAGATGGAGTGGCTAGAACACAAAATTTCCATATTCATTACTATGACCTGAGACATGAAAAGACTTAAGTTCACATTCTTGCATAATATAGGGCTCTTTGCCATGCATATAGTTAAACCATCACAAAAATGCTGCTCTCCGCAGTTTTGGAATTAGTGTTTTCTTGTAGCATCTTAATTGTTTTCTAATTATGTCTTGAATAAGCACTGAAAAGCCAAATGTTAAATGTCTCTTTATATGTTTTGGCAGGTTGATTTCTTCTTTAGAGGTGTGACTGTTATCAATTCTGAGATCTTGATAATGTTGGTATCTGCACTATGTGAAATAGACTAGTAGGGGCTTGATTAATTTTACTAGGTGGTAAACCCAAACTGAAGCAAACATGTCTTCATACTTAAAACGAAAAATTTCCACAACTGGTTTGTTTTTCTTCAGAAGCCAAGTAATTCGAACTATTTGAGAGAGAACTTTTCATGGAAGAATAGATGTGCACTGTCTAGTTCAGATTCCATTATCCCACATACAGTCTCATAATGCATAGAGAAGTGACCTTTTCTTAGCAACCATCACAATACCACAATCCAATTAAGTATATGTCTACATTGTACCACTATGGGATAACAGTAACATTTTCTCCAGCCTCATGCTTGAAAATGAAATTTAAAGTAACACTATTGATGCAGATTTTTCCAGATGGGTAGCTGTGTTTGTAGCCGCAAAATAAAACAGTAGTCTAGGGCAGTGTTCCCTCTAAGCTGAGTTGGCGTGAGCTAGCTCACAGTTTTTTAGCCTCTGGCTCACACAGTTTTGTCATAGCTCAGGAAGGATGGCTCCAGAACAAACTAATTGATGCAGTCGCCAAATTGCTCGCTCACAACTTTAATGCTGGTAGCTCACAAAGTAGAACTTTTGCTCACAAGACTCCACAGCTTAGAGGGAACGTTGGTCTAGGGGCATCTTATTGACCAACAGGTGCTGATTTTTTTTGCGTTAATCCTACTTTGCTGTCTATCATCAGCTGGGAGTAGTTCTCATGCACTCTGAATGACTGCTTACTCTTTTGATTGGATCTACTTTAAACTGGGTTCTCTTTGTAACATCCTTTCTGTTTGCCACTTTTTATATAAATGTATCTGCTTAATTAGGAGCTGCGGTGGCTCAAGTGGTTAATACGCTGAACTGCAGGCTGTGGAAGGTCGGTAGTTCAGCAGTTTGAGACCCGAGTGTGCTGCATGACGGAGTGAGCTCCCATCTCTAGTTCCAGTTCCTGCCAACCTAGCAGTTAGAAAGCAAGAAATTGCAAGTAGATAAATAGGTACCACTTCGGTGGGAAGGTAACAGCGTTCCGGGCGCCTTGGTGTTTAGTCATGCCGGCCACATGACCACGGAAATGTCTTCGGACAGCGCTGGCTCTTCGGCTTTGAAACTGAGATGAGCACCGCAACCCTAGAGTCGGATTTGACTGGCTTTTGAGCAAGGGAACCTTTACCTTTACCTATCTGCCCAATTGAGGCATCTGATTAAGGGAGCTATGACTCAGAAAAGTTTATGCTAGAATATCCCAAAATTTATTTTGTTGTTTCGTTGTTAGCATTTTAGGGGGGGGAATGTCACAGGTGTATGTTCATCTTGTCAGCTTGCTAAAGAGTTGCCATCCATCTATGACAGTACTTGGTTGCCCTGATGCCGTTGAGCAGTCTCCTACTCAGAGCTGCAGCCAATAGGGGGCAAGGAGTTCAGCGCTGCCTGCTGAGTCATCAGATCTGTTGTGGGTGCTGCAAATGGCTCTGCATGTGTTGGTGGGTGATTCCTAGGTTGTGTGTTGTGTACCTTGTGCTAGAATAATGTTATCATTATTGATAAGTATATGACATGAGGTCTATGGATGTTACAAGGTTTTCCAGTCAGATTACAGTCTAATCCTATGTGTTTTTGAAAGTACTCCCTTGTAAGTGTGCATTAATTTTAGGTTAGCACTGCACTGCAATCCTACCTATATCAAAATTGAATGTAATAAGTGGCCTACCTTCCAAGGGAGGAAAGTACCTATTACAAGAGGCTCAAGTTATTTCCTGCGCCTTACTCTAACCAATATTTCTTCAGGTTTTGTGTTGGCCTGAAGCAGCAGAACAAAGTTTGAATCCAGTGCACCTTTAAGACCAACAAAGTTTTATTTAATGTATAGGCTTTCCTATGCGCACACACTTCTTCAGATACAATGAAATGGAAATTACTAGTCCATACATATAGGTAGAAGGTGAGCAGTTAATTAGCATACACCATAATGAAGACATTTAACAGATTCAAGGACCAAACAGGAATAGCAAGCTTAGACAACGAAGTCATACGTGTACAAATGGAAGAAACTTGTATGCTGGAGCAAGGGCTTGATTCACAGTCTTGCAGTTTGGGGAGGGTTTTTGACTACCTCCTAGAATTCTTTTATTTATTAGACTTTTCCCTACCTTTTCCTGCACTCAGGGCTCAGGAAGGGGGTTTAGCAGCCTCGTCAATAAAAGTTCATTTGGCTGCAATATCTGCCCACCATAACCCAGTTTTGTTGTTGTTCAGTCGCACAGTCGAGTCCGACTCTTTGCGACCCCATGGACCAGATCACGCCAGTCCCTCCTGTTTCCAGTTAGGGGCAGTCACGTTTCTCTGTACCTGAGTCCAAGAAATTTCTAGAAGGGTTACTTAGCATGTTTCCACCTTTTGTACCATTTCCCCAATGGAGTTAGTCCTATCAAAATTAGTGTATAAACCTTTTGAAACCATGGTCAACATTGAGTTGTCCTTTATTTCTTATAAGACCACCTTCTTAGTGGCAGTCATCTCTGCCAGAAGGGTAGGTGAATTCTGTGCACTTCAGTGTGAACCCCCCTTTATCAAGTTCTACCCGGACAAACTAGTCCTCAGGCCTAGCCTGGAGTTTCTCCCTAAAGTGGTGTCACAATTCCACCTCAAATCAGGACATTGTCTCCCAGCATTTTTCCCATCACCAACATCTCTGTCGGAACAAACACCACACACTCTACACGCACACTTTATTTAAAAAGGGCACAAGAATTCAGGAAAGATAAGAACTTAGTATGTTTTAGAGGCTCCAGCACAGTCCCTCTCTAGATGGGTGGTTTCAACAATCAGAACAGCTTATGATGGGGTTAAGGTTAAGGTCTCTTGCCCTGTGTCCCTAAAAGCTCATTCCACGAGAACCCGGGCTTCTTCAGCAGCTTTCCTTGCCAGACTTGCACTGGAGTACGTTTGCAAAGTAGTGATGTGGTCCACTCCCTCTGTGTTTGTCAAACACTACTCGATGGATGTAGACTCCACAAAAGAAGCTGCAGTGGGGAAGGCAGTGTTACAGGTGATTTTTCGTTGATCAACCCACGCTCTTCTCCTTGGGAGTTGAGCTTGCTATTCTCCCACGTGGGAATGCACAGAAGCCATGATGATGAAAACAGGGTTGCACTTACCGGTAACTGTTGTTCATTGAGAGGCCTTCTGTGCAGGCACACATCCTTCTCTCCTTTCCCTTCTATGGGCTGCTGACCTTGCATGAGGGAGGAGTGCTCGTCCCACCTCTGTCCCGTGACCCTTTGGGTGGGAAAAGGGATCTCTTTAGACAGAGGGGAGTGGGAACATTCCAGAGCCTAGAAGCGTCTTTAGAAAGCTTGGAAACTATTCCCTGTGGCTGGCCTGCAAACATGCAATCCCAGGTGTGCCTGCACAGGAGGCCACTCGATGAACTTCAGTTATGGGTAAGTACAACCCTGTTTAACTGTTAATTGGGCATAGATGACAAGAGTGTTTTCCATGGGATTTGAGAACATCTGGTATAGATCTACAGTTCTGCCAGTTTTTGGTCTCTATATTCTCATGGATGTCCTCCTCATAGTTTTATCTAAATCAAAATAGGCTGTGGCATTTTTACTAAGGGCACTAACTGCATTTTAATATGTTAAATAATGTGGTTGGAAAATGGGCACAGTTAATAAAATGAAATCTAACCATTTGCTGTGATTTTTTTTCCTCCCATGGCCTTTGAAGTGCTTGTCAGCTCAGATTCCCGTGTAAAGTCATTTGCCTACTGGAATGCGAATGAAACTTGAGGGAAGTGCACAGATGTTTACAGAGATCAAACAAGGACATGAGTAAAGTACTCTCCTTCAACTTATTTTGTTTTTGTTATGATCATAATATCTTTGGGATTTTATTCAGTAGTGATACCAACTCTGCAGCCCATAGAAAGCCATATTCACAATTTTTGTTGTTCAGTCGCACAGTCGAGTCTGACTTCGCGACCCCATGGACCAGATCACGCCAGGCCTTCCGGTCTTCCGCCGTCCTCTGAAGTTTGCTCAATTTCATGTTCGTTGCATCTATGACACTGTCTAACCATCTCATCCTTTGCCGTCCCCGTCTTCTTTGACCTTCAATCTTTCCAAGCATCAGGGTCTTCTCCAGTGAGTGCTCCCTTCTCATTTGGTGGCCAAAGTATTTGAGCTTCAGTTTCATTATCTGGCCTTCCAGGGAACAGTCAGGGTTGATTTCTTTTAGGATTGACTGATTTGATCTTCTTGCAGTCCAAGGGACTCTCAAGAGTCTTCTCCAGCACCATAGTTCAAAAGAATCTATTCTTCGGCGCTCGGCCTTCCTTATAGTCCAGCTCTCGCAGCCATACATGACTACTGGGAATACCATTGCTTGGACCATGCGTATTTTTGTTGGCAGGGTGATGTCTCTACTTTTTATCATGCTGTTTAGGTTCGCCATCGCTTTCCTCCCAAGGAGCAGGCGTCTTTTAATTTCATGGCTGCAGTCACAGTCTGTGGTGATCTGGGATCCCAGGAACGTGAAGTCTGTCACTACTTCCACAGCTTCCCCTTCTATTTGCCAAGGAGTGATGGGGCCGGATGCCATGATCTTAGTTTTTTTGATGTTGAGCTTCAAGCCCACTTTTGCGCTCTCCTCTTTTACTCTGAGCAGGAGGCTCTTTAGGTCCTCTTCACTTTCTGCCATTAGAGTGGTATCGTCTGCATATCTGAGGTTGTTGATCTTTTCCCCAGCAATCTTAATTCCCGCTTGTGATTCATCCAGGCCAGCATTTCGCATGATGTACTCTGCATATATATTAAATAAGCAAGGTGACAATATACATCCTTGTCGTACTCCTTTTCCTATGCTAAACCAATCAGTTGTTCCATATCCGGTTCTAACTGTTGCTTCTTGACCCTTATCCAGGTTTCTCAAGAGACATGTGAGGTGGTCTGGTACTCCCATCTCTTTAAGGACCTGCCATAGTTTGTTGTGATCCACACAGTCAAAGGCTTTTTGACTTCCTACTTTAGCATTCCAGTCCCCTACAACCAAAAGAGTTGGTTTTCCCAATAACCACATTTGTAGTTGGGCAAAAATAATTGGAGACTAGAATCCTTCCAAATAATGTAAGCATTACCTGCACCTTTAAGAAATTAATGCCCTCTACGATGGCAATTATGGAGGTTGCTAGATAATCACACCAGTATTGCCAAACGTCAAGCTTTGATTTCTTTCAGTAAAAGCCAGTGGGGAGAAAGATGGGGTATAGAAGAAGTAAATAAATAATAAATATATCTGGATATGGGGTGCAGTTAAAAGGTAGGCTGGCTAAAGGGTGGGAAGGAGAGAAAGGGAGAGGATATAGGGGCTGCCAGCAGGAGGAAAACAAGAAATAATGGACGATGGGATATAGGGGAAAATGAGATGACTCCCATGAGTCTTTGCAGGTCTCTGCTTGTAGGTGTCTAATTCTCAACATAGCCACATCTGTGGATACTCAGATAAGACAGATCTTTCTACAAACCTAAGAAAAGGTTTGCAGAAATACTGAAATTTAAAAAAACCCAAGACTTTGGGGATAGGGTTGCCAACCAGCCAAGGGAGGGACCTAGAATGGGGGAATGTCTAAAAGAAGTGCTGGCAAATATCCAGATGTGACATCGCATTCCGAACATGACAGCCATGTGAGACTCTAGGACTTTGAATTCTAAAGCATCACGTTAGCATCATATTGGCAACGTGACTTTGCTTCACAGTATTTATTGGCACCCCCCTGGGCCCTTGGTGGGCCAGTAGGCAATGTAAAGGGAGGCTGGATCTCCCTGACCAGGGAGGTTAAACTCACTCCCCTAAATGATAGGAGTGCCGATAGCTTTAAGAAATGAATGTGCTCAGTGATGATTGCAGGGCAACCACAACGGTATTGCCAGCTTCAAGCCTTATTTTCTGTCAGTAAAAGGCAGGTTAAGGGGGCAGAGCAATTTCCAGGACTCTTTTGGTTTTTGAGGGAGACCTCATCAGGACCAGGCTCTCCAACGGGCACCAGGAAAATGAGTTGCCCCTGCAAAGAATAAGCGAATGCAGCAATAATGACCTTTGACTTCATAATTATGCTTTATATCTAGTTATGCTTAGTTTTGTTGTAAATACAAACTGTCACCCTTTTTGGTGGAAGCTTTGGGATTGGTTGGAGAACGAAAGATAGCTTTGCAAGCCAAGCCTTGTAATGCATTTCTTCACGAAATCTGTGGTATAAGACAGAAACATTCAGCTATCAGTGGAAAAGTTTTGATGTTGTCACAAGACTAAAGCTGCTACAGAAAACAGTTTTTTTCAGTGCCTTAATGCCACAGCATCAGCAGACTGTAGCAGTGTGCCAAAGTTCCATTCCTTGGTGCTGTATCTGGAAAAAGTAAGAGTAATGGCTTTCTTGTTGAGAAGAAACCTTTGCACAATGTGTAGAAGAATGGAAACTTTACATAGAAAACTGCTAATGCCTGCTTATCATAAATAATAAGATTCAATCTATACTTGCTGCCTTTAAAAGTATTTCAGTGGCAGTTGTGGCAAACAAAATATATTATTCCCAACAGGAAATATTTCACATAGCCGTTTCATTTGTAGAAGTAATGCCCAGAAGGGTTCATAGCTTTGTTGATGTGTACTCCGGAAACCTCATTTAATTTGTTCTGAGATCTGAGGACAGTGAGGAAGTAGAAGACAAAAATGAACTTTTATATAATTAGGGCTATTTTGATCCAAAACGATATGGAGAGAATACTTGTGCTTTCTAATACTAAGCCAATGAGACCTTGCAATTTATATTTAATAGCTGCAGTTGTGTTTAGTGACACTGACGTGCTGGTATCTTGGCCAAGACATTGTTATGAATATTGTATGTAAAGAGCTGTGAAAGCACATTTCAGTAGGAAATGATGAGAATTTATAATGGGTGACTCATCCGGGACAAAACAATATTTTTAACAGCAGATAACTTGTCTACTCACTGGTGTGACTTTAAAGCACTGCGATACAATGCTTTGGTACTCTACTTCAACCTTACTAATAGTTTTGTGAGCCAGTTTGGTGTAGTGGTTAAGTGTGTGGACTCTAATCTGGGAGAACTGGGTTTGATTCCCCACTCCTCCACTTGCAGCTGCTGATGTGACCTTGGGTCAGTCACAAGCTCTGGCACAGCTGTTTTTTAAAGAGCAGTTTGTGTCAGAGTTCTCTCAGCCCCACCTACCTCACAGGGTGTCTGTTGTGGGGAGGGGGAGGGGAAGGAGTTTGTAAGCCGCTCTGAGACTCCAAGTGAAGGGCGGGGTATAAATCCAATCTCCTCCTCCTCTTCTTCTTCTTCTTGTGTATGTACATTGATCAATCTGGCCAAATTCCCAAGCTGTGGGGAACAGCTATTGTCATCCCTATCTTTTAAAAGGGCAACAAAAAGGACCTTGTGAATTATAGGCCTATTAGTCTTCTAAATATCATTAGTATATTATATATAAGGCATATTTTGGACAAATTAGAAATTTGGTTAGAGCAAGAAGAAATTATTCCAATAGAACAAGCAGGTTTCAGACCAGGAAGATCGACAGTAGAGCACTGTCTAATACTTCAACAGCTAATAGAAAAATATTCGGCTAAAGGACCAACTTCCTTATATGCTGCTGTGATGGATTGCACAGAAAAGCAGGCTTTTTAAAATGCTGCTTGTGTCAGAGAGTCAGGGAGTTCATGAGTTAGTCTTCCCTGGAGAGAAGAGCTTTTGTGATTGGCCACTCTACTTGCTCTCTGATTGGCCAGCATCCACTGAGAAAGGAAATAAAACAGAAAAGAAGTCTCACAGTTTGATCTTTCACCTTTTGAGACACTTCTGGTCTTACTCTGAAAACTAATGTCTGGATCAGTAGCCAGAGATATTTTGGAGTCAGTGTTTTGTGACAGGCAGTAGTCAGAAAAGTACTTCTGCAGAGAGAAGAAGAGAAACCCCATTGTCTTAGATATATTAAAACTGCTCTGAGGGAGAATTTAGATTCTCAGTCAGGAAAGCTACAGAACAGCCTGTAACGATTCCTTGTTTTAAGAGTGTGTGTGTCTCTTTAAATGTTGGGTTGCAGTGCAGTGAATGCAGAGTAGCGTGATTGAGAGAGACAAGTGTGCTGTGATTGGAGGATGAGAGTGTGGGAGGAATTTTTAAAATGGATCTGTGTGAGTGTCAGTCAGTTATGAAAGTTGAGTATGAAAGTCAGAGTTAGGAGAGAAAGTGGAAAAAAAGCAGTTGAGGTTGTTCAGTGGAAATTCAGTCAGCGAGAGAGGTGAAAGAATCTGTGTGGGATCCGAGAAGGATCAGTATATGTGTATTAAAGTGATACAGTTGACAAGCTCATTTACAGGAACCTTATTCCCAACCAGTTACATAATAACCAACCTCTTATTTTGTTCCCGTTTCAATAAATCCTCTCTTATTTAAGTTAATCCCAGAAGTCATATCAATTATTCCTCAGGACCACAGAGACCCTTGAAAACCTAGACCCTGGTACACAATACCAGCATAAGAAGCTGAGAGTGGATTTGGAATTTAGAAAATTCCTGGTGGCAGCCGGAACTACCTATTTTATAAAGACCCAGTATAATTTAAAGAGAAACCTAGTCCTCCCCAATAGGAGGTCGTCACACAGCCTTATACAGACAAAAGATACTGGAGAAAGATTTGACAGAAGGTCTGGGTAGTTAGAGAGAACTCCCATACAAGCCAAATATTAAAAGGAGTTATTGCTTATTAGGGACAAGGAGAATAACTTCCTGCCAATGAAAGGGGTTGGGAAGAGAACCCTGGCCCATGATAAAGGAGAGAAGCTTAGACATCTCAGGGGTTAGTGAAAAGCTGTAATATCTAAAGGAAACCTAGGACTCTAAGGAAAGAAATCTAGAAACTTTAAGGAAATGCTGTCCTCCAGAAGAAACGTTAATAAGAACTGTGTTAGTGCTGAAATATACTAAACAAAGGCCCCTGTCAGACGGCAGGGGAAAAAGCGGCAAAAAGCGTGGCTTTTAAAAGCCGCGCCAAAGTTGATACGGCGCGACGGGATCCCACGGATCCCCTGGCTGCGCTGCCTCTTCTCCCCGGCACAAGCAGACGCCGGGGAGAAAACACAGTTCGGACGCCGAATCAGCCGAACTGCGCATGTCCGAGCATGCGCAGTTCAGCTCGGAGCCGGGGACGCGCCGGCACATCCTTGCGCCGGCGATCAGACACCCGGTTTGCGGCGCAGCAGGGAGATGATCCGATTCATCGAGTGGATGGGCCAGTTCGGGGACGGAAGCACCACGCTTCCCAGATGTTGTGGTGTGATCGCGCTGGTTTGATCCGCCCCCGAACTGTCCCGCTAGTGGCCCAAATCCCCTCGTGTGAACGGGACCATAGTTCCTCTCAAAGAAAGAACTAGAAAACCTTGAAACAAAACTACAAATATACTGTCTTGAATAGTCTAAGAATTCAGCTCTGTATATATTAGAAGGTTTTTAGCTCAGCAATCTCAAAACTTGACTACCCTTATTATACATATGTAATAAGATCTTTTTTCTGTTTTTGAAAGTTAATCTGCCTCAAGTGCCATTACATAAGGGTTTAAAAACAGGACCGCTTGTGTCTTTCCCTCAAGTTCCTGTACTGGGTCTTAAGACTAAATCAATATCTAAACATAGGGTGGGACAGTGTCAAGTTTATATTAATAGAGAAGATACACATGCTACTATAGGGCAACTCAGTCACAGGGGAACTGAAGTTTTGGTGTGAAAAATCTGAAGGCAGCTTTTGATTTGATTTCAAGACAGAGACTATGGCAAAAATTAAAGTGCTCTACTATAGACAAAAGATTATTTTTTCTCATTTGTGCCCTTCATGAAGAATCTTTTCTTAGGGTGAGATGTAATGCTCAGGGATTCTTCACTTACTCAATAAAAATCTCTAAATGAGTGAGGCAGGGTTTCCTTTTGCCCCCGATGCTATTTTATTATTACTAAACACGACTGATACAAAATTCTACCTGCCAAAACTTGCCCTGTGTCACCTAATTATACTCCTATATGCAGATGACATGGCCCTTTTCTCTAGAACTCAATTGGGGCTCCAGACGGTACTAGATAATTTCACAACATATTGTGCTAAAGAACACCTGACTATTAATTTTGATAAAACTAAAGTGATGGCATTCGACGGGTGCCCAAAAAAAGCAGTCCTGGATGATGAAGTGGAACAAAATTGAACAAGTAAACGAATTCACTTCTTCGGGAGATGTATTGCAGGAGATTGGGTTGTAACCAACCTCCTGGGCCCTGAATCCGGGGTGATCTTTCCTGAGAGACACCCTGAAACAACCTCTGAACCTCCATAAGCAGTCCCCTCATAAAGCCAGGCTTGGCTTAAACAGTGGCTTTTGCTGGAAGGCTAGGAGAACTGGGAAAACTCAGGCCAAGGGAAGATTCTCCAGGCTGGCTGCACTGCCAAATATCCTCCATGCAAGCAACCCTCCCCTTCTCTCCTGTCAGCTCAGTCCAAAAGGACTAAGAATGGGCAAGTCGCTGCTCTCCTCAGGCATCTTCTCCTGACCAAATGGCTAGTTTTTTGTCTGTCAAATGTACAGGCAGGCAGGGACAAAGAGCCTCTGGTCAGTGAGACATAAGTGCCAACAAGATTTAATGAAATCACCAAAATTTATGGCTCCTATGACGATTAGATGTGTTATGACCATGGCCAGTTAGATGATCCTTCTTATAGGATCTTCTCAGTATGACGATTAGATGTGTTATGACCATGGCCCAGTTCCTTAGCCAGTTAGATGATCCTTCTTATAGGAGAGCATTTACCCTGGCTAGATGTGCGGCTATGCCATCGATGGTATTAGAAGGGAGGTATAATAAGATCCATATGCAGAAAGACTTTGCTCCTGTAGTGGAGTGGAAGTGGAAACTCTGGGACAAGGTTATTTCTCCCCTTTTAGATAGACAACAGTTTCTGCAGATAAAGCCTGCTTGGAGAAACTTTTAATGGATGAGAATCAAACTGTCTCCAGAAAAATAGCCAATTTTTGTGTTCATGTGATAAAATTCAGTAGGAGGTAACAGAACCATACATACACAAGGGTCCATCTTTCTTCTGGCATGATTTTAAATATTTTATGATTTTAAAGTACATTTTAAATGCTATTTACTGTACCTCATACCCTACGTTGGAATTTAATGGGGCTTCTGTTTTACGTGAAACTGCTGTAATTGCTAATTGTTGATGACTGTAAATAAATAAACTAGTAGGTTTTCAGAACTTGATCATGCATTGAAATTATAAAATTCAGAAACCATTTGAAAAGCTGAAAGCCGTATAGGTGAGGCAAGTATTTAATCCCTTCTTGAAAGTACTGCAGCAAGAAAAATTGCAGAAGCAGTGATTAATTTGAAGCAAATGTTTTCCAAATAATACTTTTTTTTTTACCTGCTGCATTTCCCTTTGATGCTGTGGTAATATTTCATGATAACCTGGAAGTGTCCATAAGGGAGAGTATACCTTAAATTGTGAACTAGCTGTGTTCACTGGTGCTTATAAACTATGGTCTTTCACAACCCTACAGTCCAATCTCAAGCTGCTTTATTTAAGGAGGCTTACTCCCATGAAAACCTTTTTAGGATTGTACTGTTAATTGCTAAAAAAATACATTATGATAGCTCACATTTTGGACTTCCAACTACTGCAGAAGCAACTACCCAAAAAGTGGATTATTTTGTAACGTACACTTGAAGTTGTATTTATACTCCCCTACCCCACCCCAACCAGGAATAAAATCACCCATTTTTAAAAAGCTATCTTATATTTTTTTTAAAAAAGGATCCAGGGTTAATTTACAGATTTATTTATTTATTTACATTCAATTTATATACCGCTCTGACCCCGAAGGGTCTCTGAGCGGTTTACACACAATTTCAAATTCCTAACTAGGGCCACATTCTTATAGGGGGGTGACAGCCTACCGGCACCCAGGCAGCAGGGCTAGTTGTTCTTCGGCTCCTTCCGCGCGGGCTTCGGGTGTTGGTGTTCTGCCTCCCGGCGCCTTTTTTGGGACAGGTCTTCCATTCCAGCGGCTTTCCAGCAGATATACTCAAAGGGCTGTTAGAATCTTAATGGATCATTTTTGAGATATATATCTTCTCAGTACTCCAGGTTCTATTACATAAGGTGCATTAATGCAATATGAATGATACATTGTACGGAGGAGCGGGTGTGCGTTTTTTTAAAAAGGTGCTGTTACTTTATCACATTTCATTTTCTCTTAGTGAGGGGAGGGAAGGCAGCATGGTCTAGCCTGATCTTGTCAGATTTCAGAAGCTAAACAGGGCTGGTACTTGGAAGGGCAACCACCAAGGAAGACTCTGCAGAGGAAGGCAATGGCAAACCACCTCTGCTTCTCACTTGCCATGAAAGCCCCTTCCTGGGGTCACTGTGATTTGCCTGCAACTTGACAGCAGTTCACACACACACACACACACACACACACACACACAACCACTGCGGCCTTGATGCTTTCTCCCCCCCCCGAAGCAAGCCCACGCCTCCCACCGCACCAGAAGGTCCAAGCCGCCTGCCCCCAACAACTTACCATTCTGGCAGCGGTCGCAAGCAGAGGAAACACATGCAGTCTCCAGCAGCTCATCCTGGCCCGACTGAGGAGCTGGGGCGGGGCTACCCGTCCCCCATCGAATTGGAATTTTTTCTTTTAAACAAAGGTAAAAAACCCTAAACCCTTCCCTTTCAAAGCAGGGGGGATGCGGGGGGGGGCCCCCTGCAAACTTCACGAACCACACAAAAGGGCTCGCGAGCTGCAGTTTGGTCACCCCTGCTGTATTGTTTTTTGTGACCATGTCAGGTTTGGAATTTAGGATTCTAAGATGCTGAACTGCAGACCGGAAGGTCAGTAGTTCAGCAGTTCGAGACCCGAGTGCCGCATGACGGAGTGAGCTCCCGTCTCTGGCCCCAGCTCTGGCCAACCTAACAGTTCAAAAGTAAGAAATTGCAAGTAGATAAATAGGTACCACTTTGGTGGAAAGGTAACAATGTTCTGTGCGCCTCAGTGTCTAGTCACGCTGGCCACATGACCACGGAAATGTCTTTGGACAGCTCTGGCTCTTCGGCTTGGAAACGTAGATGAGCGCCGTATCCCTAGAGTCGGATTCGACTGGCTTTCGAGCAAGGGAAACCTTTACCTTTATCTTTTGCACTGGTCATTGTAACCAACCAATATGCCTTCTGTGACTGCTTTCCAACTTCAACCATTTTTCACTTTGAGATGTACATGTAGACTTTAAATCCATACACTGTAATGTGTCATGTACTGGGTTTGAATGTGTACCACAGTTCATCTAGGGTGCTGTGAATGGCTTGTGATGATAGATCAAGATGGATACCTGTGTTAGTCTGTCTGTAGTAGTAGAAAAGAGTAAGAGTCCAGTAGCGCCTTAAAGACTAACAGAATTCGTGGCAGGGTATGAGCTTTCATGAGTCACTGCTCACTTCTTCAGATACTTGAAGTATCTGAATAAGTGAGTAGTGACTTGTGAAAGCTTGTGAAAGCTCATGCCCTATCACACATTTTGTTAGTCTTTAAGCTGCTACTGGACTCTTACTCTTTTCTAATGGCTTATGATGGTAGTCTATTCTATCAATTAGTTGTTGTCGTCATTTTTTTTTTCACTTTGGCATTTATGTGGTAATTTGGTATCCGACTTTGTGTTGATCTGTTTGGTTGAATCATGTTTGGTACAGTTGCCAGAAGCACAGTGCCTTGTTAGTTTATGTTTCTTTTCTTGCATATTTTCCCGTTATCTGTATGAAGTATTTATGGCTTCCTTTGGATCTTATTAGAAAGTTTTTTACCTCAGCAATCTCAAAACCTTGACTATTCCATTTATACATATATTCCCTGCCTGTTTCATAAAATATTATTTTTTAAAAAAGTTAATTTGCCTCAAGTGCCATTCTTCAAGGATTTACAAAACTGGACAGCTTCTGTATTTTCAGTAGCGTTCCTGAGCAGAAAAAAAGGCCTAAACTAAAAATCTCAAACATAGGGTGGGACAGTCAAATCTTTTATAACAAAGAATATATACACTTTACTCAGCTGCAACTCAGTTACTGAGGAGAGCTGAAGATTTGGTGGGAAAAATCTGCCTGACAGTTGTGGAGACACGTGGGTTTGTCATAGCATGATAGGTATAGTTTATTTACATTTGAGCACATGTAATGTTTGGAGTGTGTTCCACATACTTCTGGTTGTGTTGTCTTTTATTTATTCACATCATGTATAGTCCACCTTTCTCACTGAAACTCAAGGCAGATTACACAGTGTAAATCAATATGATCAGTAGCTGGGATATCAAATAAATAAGGCAATAGATTGCAGAAATCTGATACAGATCTGAAACAGTGTGATGTTCTGCACCACCTGAATTGACTTTCAGGGGAGATCTAAGTAGAGTGCATTACAGTAGTCGAGTCTCAGTCTAGTCTCAGTGTTACTGGGGTGTGGATCCAGGGGGCCAGATTGGCTGTGACAAGGTAGGGGGCCATTTTCTGGATAGAGTTGGAAGAAAGCATTTTTTGCAGCTGCATTAACTTTTTCAGCAACAATGCTGGATCCATTATACCGCGTACATTCTTGTCTGAGTCAGCAGGGGTTAGCTTAAACCCCTTCGAAAGTGAGAAGTACAATGTCCTTCAAGATGTCTGTTTTCCCAGACCACATCACCTGTGTCTTGTCTGAGTTCAGTATTAATTTTTTTGCTTTCAGCCATTTGACCACAACAGTCAGGCAGTGGCACAAGATTTCTATGCATCACTGGGGAGGTGGGATAGAGAAATATAGAGCTTGGATGCCTTCCATATATTGATGATATCCAGTTCCAAAGCTATGAGTGATGTCTCCTAAAAGCTTTATTATAGAGTTTGAATAACATGGGATATGAGATTGTATCCTTTGGAATTTCACAAGGCAATTCCCACAGTGAAGATAATTAGTTTACAATGGACACCATTTGAGTACATTCCATGAGGATCAATTTAAACCAATTCAAGGCACATTCGCTGATACCTACTTCTGCCTCCAAACGTCTGAACAGGATGTCATGCTCCGCTTTATCACAGTCTGCAGATAGATTCACTAGGAGCAGCACAGAAGAATGGCCATTGTCTACGTTCAGACGGAGGTCATCAACTAAAGCCACCGGAGCTGTTTCTGTCCCCCAGACTGAAAGGTGTCTGGAGCATGTGAATTATCCAAGAAGACCTGGTCTGCTTTTGTTATCTCCATCACTTTGCCTAGAAAGGGCAGATTAGAGACTAAGACTGTGGTCACATGGCAGGGGTAGCACGGTCTGGCCCCACCTCAAATTTCTCTCTCTCTTTTTTTGTAATGGAGAAATTTCATCAGACATCCCATCCTTAACCCGCTTCACCCCACACTCACCCTGTGGAGGACTGATCAAATGGCAGCCTCAGAGTGGGAGATTTTCTTTATTATTTGTCCTTTGAGCATGTGCATAAGCGCTCATGGGAAGTATTGCTTCAGACTCCTGATAGCTGGTGGCCAATGGGACAAGGCTGCTGGGATTTGTAGTGCAGCTGTGAGGGCAGTGTTTTTTAAACTCTGCTTTTAAAAATTAAATGTTTCAAATGCTTCAAAGCCGGGGGGAGAGAATAGAGAAGCCTCATCCTGTGTCCTGTGTGTTGATGTTTGTATTTAAAAGCTTGGAGTGAAGCTGGTGTCATGGCATCATTCTCAGACTGCCTCCCTCTCCCTCCCCCTCTGAAAAACTCTGCTTTTAAAAATTAAATGTTTCAAAAGCTTCAAAGCCGGGGGGGAGAGAATGGAAAAGCCTCATCCTGTGTCCTGTGTGTTGATGTTTGTATTTAAAAGCTTGGAGTGAAGCTGGTGTCATGGCATCATTCTCAGACTGCCTCCCTCTCCCTCCCCCTCTGAAAAAAGCACAACTTTTCAATTAACCCCTTTCCCAACCATGTGCACCGCAGAGCTGTAAGCAGAAAACAGCTGAAGAGCCAGTTTGGTGTAGTGGTTAAGTGCGCGGACTCTAATCTGGGAGAACCAGGTTTGATTCCCCACTCCTCCACTTGCACCTGGCTGGATGACCTTGGGTAAGCCATAGTTCTGTCAGAGCTGTCCTTAAAAGAACAGTTCTTGAGAGAGTTCTCTCTCAGCCACACCTACCTCATAGGGTGTCTGTTGTGGGGAGGGGAAGGGGAAGGATTTGTAAGCTGCTCTGAGCCTCCAAGTGAAGGGCAGGGTACAAATCCATTCTTCTTCTTCTGAAACACATAGGCATCTTTGGAAAGTTTTAAAAAGAGAAACACATGGGGCAAAGATCTGCTTAAGTGCACACCACCAAATGAATTTTTAAAATGGCGCTGATGCAAGTGTGCTCTCTAGCTTCCCAAATGGCTTGATTTCACAAGAGAAAATTCAGACATTGGGAAGTACAGGCCACAGAGACTGCAGAACGGGAGACAGATGTCACTGTCTGAATGATCATTTTTAATATGTAAAGGGAGAAGCAACGAAATCGGGTCAAATAGCCCATCTGATCACAGCCTGAGTGATAATTGGCCCCATCATTTTTGTCTAGGGATGGTTTTTAAAGTAGAAAGTGGATAACTACCTCTTTGAGAGTCCAAGGCAAGGTGCCCTAAGTTAGTGACTGATTTATGGTAGACATTGAGGCCTCATTTATGTCGTCGTTACATGATTTTAGCAGCCAAAATGGGCAAGATCCAGTGCACAAATAGTGGGTTTCATAGATCCCAAAATCCTATAAACTGGGTCAAAATGGTCCATAAGTAGTCCAGAAAATGTATTAAGCAGCACTTCTTCTGTGTGGTGTATATTACAGCCGGCATCCAGACAAGAGCATATTCATGTTATTTCATCAACAATTCCCCCCCCACACAAGTGTATTCAATGGGATATAATGGGGATCTCCAGCCACCACCTGGAGATTAGCAACCCCAGGAGAGAGAGATTGGTTTCCCCCACCATCACCCCCTCACCATGGAAAGTTATGGGGGAGAGAGAGATTGGCTTCCCCACTACCATATGCCTTCTCTCCCTCTTTCCTCTCTCTCTCCTCCCCCAGCCCCCCCTCCCAGTGGCACGGAGGCTGGGGAAGGAAAGGAAAACTGCCCTGGTGCTTCTGGTCAGTTTCACTCCAGGAGGAACAGCTGTTACATTTAACAGCTGATCAGAGAGGAGTGAAACTGACCAAAAGCATCAGATCAGCTTTCCTTTCCTTCCCCATCTCCTGGCAGGGATGAGGAGGCTGGGGAAGGGAAGGAAAGCTGCCCTGCTGCTTCTGGTCAGTTTCACTCCCTTCCTTTCAGTTGTTAAACCTAACAGCTCATCCCTGGGGAGTGAAACTGAACAGGAGCTGCAGGGTGGCTTCCCTTTCTTTCTCCAGCCTCAGGGCTGCGGGGATAGGTGCACTGGGGGTGGGGGTGTCTGGCATTATCAGGTGGTGGGACAGGGCTTGTGGGTGGGGGCTCTGCTCCCAAATGCCCCACTGTGGCTACAGGCCTGGTAGAGGGTCAGATTTTGGAGTCAGCAGGTGGAGTCCTTAAACAATTGGGATGATTGTGATGTACTGCCTGCAGAGAAATAATATTTCTTCGCTACTGTCACTGCCACTTCATATGTCTTTATCAGATTCAGTGTGAGCTTTCCACCAGTATCTTTCTAGACATCTTCTTGAACTCTTAAGATCTCTCAGCTCTTTGGTAAACCACGGGTCTGGCCTCCACCCAAGGGCAGGAGAGGATGAGGAGCAATCTTTTCAATAGCTTCAAGGAGCTTCATGTTGTGATTTTTTTGGGGGGTGAATATGGCTGCTCACTAGGAGCACTCTGTGCTTCATCTCTACCCCACTGACTATGTTTCTTCATAAACATTGGAGGGAGGCATCTTCCAACCCCCCTCCCCCTCCAGCACAGCATCTGAGAACACATTTGCTAACTCAGTTTACTGGGGAGCTTGGTGGCCAGTAAACAAGCAGACTGCCTAATCTTTCCTTAGTTCCCAGTGTAAGGAGCATACTATCAATGTCAGCTATAGTTTGTACCCAATCTTTCCTTAGTTCCCAGTGTAAGGAGCATACCATCAATGCCAGCTATAGTTTGTACCAGGAATCTGTGGAAATTGAAGTAGCAACCCCTTCTCCCCAGCTAACTGTAGTGGAGGACTGCAAAACCAGGCAGAGTAATGTTTTGAACTGGATGAAATAAGAGCGAAAATATATGTTTAGACATAGCTATCCACTGAAAAAAAGACTATTTTTACTCACATTCTCATGATATATATTCTCAAATAGATCACATTTTGCTCTCTGCTTTCATGGTTAATAATTTAGTGACATTTACATTGGAGTGTCTATGCTGATCACTCACCATTTTATGCTCATATACAGTTTGTTAATATAAGAAAAAGATCTACATGGAGATTAAATCCCTACTTGTTTAGAAACTTTGAGATACTGAACACAGCAATATTTCAGGTTCTTTCTTAAAATCTCCCTTCTCATCAGCATCACCTCGCTAAAATTCAGCCCCTCTGTCTTGTGGGATCGGCAGATGCCACAGGGGAGTATTAATTTAGCATGCCAGGTAGCCAAAGCAGGTGGATAAGGAAATGTGCAGACTCTCTCACTTACACAACTTTTCCCCTACAAGACACTCAGGAAACTACAAGACAGATTTAGGCGCACTAAGCAACATAAACAAAGTAACAGTTACTAACTAGGTACTTCTAATCTAAGGGTGGCCAAACTGCAGTTCGGGAGCCACATGCGGCTCTTTCACACATATTGTGCGGCCACTCTCCAGTTCTCTGGTCCAGAGGCCGATCTTGGGACGTGTTGCATATCTTAGTTAGAAGGTCAGCAATTTCCCATTTGAGTGCTTTAAGAACTCTAGGATGGATAGCATCTGGTCGTGGTGTTTTGTTAGCTTGCAATTTGCAAAACTGTTGACAGAGGGGGGCTGGGGGGCCAAATTTTGGGGGCTCCAAGTCAGCTGGGGCCCCCCAGAAGCTGACAACATGCTGTATTCACACAGAATGCATTTCAATTTTCCCCCCTAGTGCAGTTCTTACTGTAGTCATTAGGGGCGCAGGGAAGGCAGAGCACAGCAAAGAGCTCCTCTGCCTTTCTGCGGAGTTTACTGGGAGGCGGCGGGTACCCGTTTGGTGATCAGATCTTGCTAAACCCGTCAGCCAAGGCTTCACTGGAGCAAGGGAAGACCAGTCAGGACAGGATGCAGCCTCCTAACAAGGTCTATGGTTTCCTTTTGCCTTTAGTTCCACCCAGCACCTGCATAGCCACTCGTTGCCAGGGCAACCTTGTGTGTTGCAGCAAAAAACCTATCCCAAATTCTAACTTCCCCCGTTATTTTTTCAGTATTAATGCCACCTCATTCATCCTGGTTGGCAATTTAGAATGTATTTAATAGTGCTATAAAAGCAAACCTCTGTTAATATTATGGACAACAGGGGGGGGAGTTAATATTTCCCCATAATGTATTAAAGTAGTAAAAGGTTGTTTCTCCTCCCCCTCCACCCTTAACATGCATGATAGTAAATGTTAATCTGCCTCAGTGGTGACAAATGAGGAGCAGAAGTTAGAATTTATTTATTTACTTCATATTTCGCTTTAATTGCCAAGGAGGACCCGAAGCAACTTTCATCGTTTTCCTCTATTTTATCCTCTTCTATGTTTTACCCTCACAACAACCCTGTGAGGGTAGATTCGGCTGAGGGGAAGTGACGGACCCAAGATCATCCAGAAAGCTTCCATGACGTGTGGGGATTTGAACCTGGGTTTCCTAGATCCTAGTCTGACACTTTAATCACTGAACAGCCTTAGTTTCCACTGCAAACAGCATGGGGGTCTGGAAATAATCTGGGCCAAGATATTCCAGTTCCTTTTGCTTTTGGCCCTGAAATTCCCATGATCATCTTGAAGCTCGTAGCCCAATTTTGACTTTCCTAGTTTTATTTTCTGATGAGTTATGCCTGCCACAAATGGACAAACAGATGGACGTGTGGATCCTTTTATTATTATAGATGCATGCTAACAGCCAGCCAAGTAATTTGTTTTGTTAGGATATTTGTTAGGAGGGAGCGGTGGCGCAGGCGGTAAGTGAAGCCTGCATTGACATCTGGCCGAACAGCTCCGGCTGTTCGAGCCCCACCGCGGCCGGGGTGAGCACCCGGCCCTATGTCCCAGCTCCCGCCCACCCAGCGGCTCGAAAGCCCGTTAAAGGGCAAATAGACAAATGGGTACCTGCTCTTAGAGCAGGGGGGCACCCGTCCCTTGTGGTGTAGCAGTGGCGTGAACGGTGAGCAGCGGCGGAGAAACATGGCGGCGGCTGGCAAGGCAAAGCGAGTGAGAGGAGGCTGGGCTGGCAAAAGCACGGAGGTGGGGCAACGCAGCAGGCCGGAGCCTACTGGACAGAGGCCGGCAGCGAGCATGCGCGGACGTGCGCTCGGTCCAAGCCTGAAAGAGTTGCAGCAGCCAGGAAGTCGCAACAACAATCAAAGACCAGCGCCAGGAGGACGTCGTTGGACGAGCTCCCGCAGACAACG
>NW_015174312.1:102372-135633 GCF_001447785.1 Gekko japonicus | reverse complement strand
ATAATAATAATATTTGGTTTGGATCAGGGTCAAGGGGGGGGCAGATGGAACCTTTGTCTGGGGTCCCATGGTGGCTCTCAGCAGCCCTGACAATTTGTCTAAGCGCCACCTCCCCTCCTGAAAGCCCCCGTTTGCCATATCTTCAGCAGTGAAGACACATGATAAGAATTCATTTAGCTTCTCAGCAATCACCTTATCCTCCTTTAGTACTCATTTAACTCCATTGTCATCCAATTCTCCATCTACTTCCCTAGCCTATTTCCTGCTCCTAATGTATTTAAATAATTTTTATTGCTTTTTTAATGCTTTTGTGCTTTTAGCGTTGTGTTCCTCAAAATAATCTTTTGCATCCCTAATTGTCTGCTTGTATTTCCTTTGTGCAAGGTTGTGTTGATTTTTGTTTGCCTCATTTGGGTAGTTTCTGTAAGGAAGCCTTTTTCACTCTTAATAGCTTCCTTACCCTGTTTGTTAGCTACGCTGGTGACCTCTTAGACTTTGTACTACCTTTCCTGACCTGTGTTAGACATTCTAACTGAGCCTCTAGTATAATCCCCTTTTGACTGTCCCTTTCAACTTCTTTTTTACCAGATTTCTCATCTTAGAGAAGTTTTCAGTTTTGAAGTCAAAGATGGCTGTGTTGGAGTTCTCTGGCATTTTCCATTTACATATAAATTAAGTTTGATGCTATTGTGGTCATAGTTTCCAATCGGTTGCACTATGTCCTGGGAGGCAGCACTGAGGATTAAGTCCCAGGTCACTTTCCTTTTGGTTGGTTCCTTGACAGTTGCTCTAGGACACAGTCATTTAGGGTACTGAGAAATTTTACTTCTTTGATGTGACTGAAACACACATTTATTCAGTAAATATGAGGTAGTTAAAGTCTCCCATTATTACAACTCCCTCTCCTTTGGATGCCTCCCTGATTGCATTTTTCATCTCAAGATCATCCTGAGCGTTTTAGCATATCCCCAGTACTAAAGTGGGGCCTGGTATTGTCATCCACAGTGATTCTGTGGAGGTGTCAGCCCTTTTAAAGGTTTCTAGTTTGTTAGACATTATGCCCTCCTTGATGTACGTAGCAACACGTCCTCCAGTACACCCTTCCCTGTTATTCCTATAGAGTTTGTATCTGGGGATGACCATATCCCTCTTCCACCCGGTTTCTGTTATGCTTACTATATCTGTGTTTTCCCTTAAAACCAAGCACTCCAACTTCTCCCTTTTGTGTCAGAGGCTTCTGGCATTTGCATGGAAATACCTCCACACCATGTTTCTCTCTAGAAATCTTTGGTGTGTGCCTTTTCGACCCTTTGGCCGGTTTGACTGGCTGTGCTGCTGTACTTTATCCTCACTTTCCTTATCTGCCCAGTCCCCAGTAGTGCAGGCAGGAAATCTGCCTGAACTGGATGCCTCTATGCCGCTGTTCACTTTCCCTTCAGGTTCAGTTTAAAAGCCGCTCTGCCACCTTTTTTGTGTTATGTGCCAGCAGTCTGGTTCCATTCTGGTTCAAGTGGAGCCTGTTCTTTTGGTACAGACCTGGCTTGTCCCAAAATATCCCCTAGTGCCTACTTAAATCTAAAGCCCTCCTCTCTACACCATTGTGTCATCCATGCATTGAGATTCCCAGATTGTGCCTGTGTAGCTGGCCCTGTGTGGTAAAAGAGCAGCCTTGAACCTGTTGAGATAACCTATCTAGAGAAAGGGGAATCAAATCTCCTTTCCACATTTATTTACTTTGCTGGAGGCTCAGCTACAAACTAGTTACTCTCATTGTGGGAAAGTCAAGAGCCAGTTTTACTTTATATATTGAAGCCATCCACACAAAGCATTTTACCCTATTAAATACTTTATTTTATGTTAAATAAACCTTTGTTGTTCATTTCCATCTATATCTTGTCAGATATCGAGGTAAAAGTAATTTCTGTTTACCTCGCAAATAATTACTGCCTTGGCCAGAGTTGCTCAGTGTAAGAGCCACATGGAATAAATGTCAGATGTTTGAGAGCCGCAAGACATGAACAAATACTACACACATTTTTATTTTAAAAATATGCACATTTGCTTTTTATTAACATTAAATGAGACCGCCAAAAATAAAAACAAAAAGGGGTAAAACAGATATTGATAATGATATTTATTTGTTTGCTAATGATATTTGTCTAAGAGAGGGAGAAAGAGAGAGAGGGGGGAAAAGAAAGAAGGAAAGAGGTGGAAAGACAGAGAGAGAGAGAGAAACAACGAAAGCAAATAGATTGGAGGGAGGGAAAGCATGCCTCCCCTTCGCTTCCCCAGCTGCCCTGCCGGGAGCCGCACAATAAGTGTGAAAGAGCCGCATGTGGCTCCGGAGCTGCAGTTTGGCCACCCCTGGTCTAGCAGGTTTCTAAATAAGAGAGATTTAGGATACACATACCTTACATGCTACCAATCCTTTTATCAAACCTTGTGTACCCCTTTTTACTGCTTATGAGCGGTTGGGGTGTAAAACATCTATAGGGGAGGCCAGAGTGGGGGACTGGACATTTTTCAGTCTAGAAGGCAACTGCCTCAGAGCCTTCTCCCCCCCCACCATTATCACCCTATAGCTGCCACAGCTTCAGATATGGATCTCCACCCACATCTCCTGCTGCTTATAGAAATAATTGGAGTTCCCAGAATATACCTGTACTGCACTAGTCTTTGTGTCCAGCACATGGTATTGACACAAACATAAAGAAGGGGAGAGCTGGAGATGGAAAAAGAAAAAAAGGATTGGAACTAACATGAATAAAACTCTCTGTCTTCCTTTCTAGAGAGCACGTTTGATGTGGAGAGCCAGTCTGGTGAAGTGGTTAGGAGTGTGGACTCTAATCTGGGAGAACCGGGTTTGATTCCCCACTCCTCCACATGCAGCTGCTGGTGTGATCTTGGGTTAGTCATAAGTTCTTTCAGAGCTGTTCTCTCAAGGGCAGTTCTTGAGAGCGCTGTCTCAGGCCTGCCTATCCCACAGGGTGTCTGTTGTGGGGAGGGGGAGGGAAAGGGATTGTAAGCCGCGCGGAGGCTCCTTCGGGTAGTGAAGGGCGGGGTATAAACCCAATCTCCTCCAACTGCAAATCCATCTTCAAACTGTTGATCTGCTCCTCAATTAGCTGGAAGTTGTTGTCTCCTGAGGCTGGGGAGATACTCAAGACTCAGCAGGGCTCTTTTTGTAGAAAAAGCCCAGCAGGAACTCATTAGCATAATAGGCCACACCCAACACCAGAAACACATTAGCCTATTAGGCCACACCCCTGACAGCACAGCTCATTGGCACATTAGGCCGCACCCCCATGTTACCAGAAGTGTGGTTATCCAGCCACACCCACCTTTTGCTTGTTATTCTGTTGACCTTGTTTGTTGTCAAAACCCAGGGCTTTTTTTGTAGCAGGAACTCCTTTGCTTGTTAGGCCACACATCCCTAATGTAGCCAATCCTAATGAGTTTCTGCTGTTGGGTGTGGCCTATTATGCTAATGAGTTCCTGCTGGGCGTGGCCAACTTGGGAGCCAGCCGGAACTCCGTTCCTGTGCGTTCCTGGCCAAAAATAGCCCTGCTCAAGAGGATCAGGAAAACACATCCAGCCAATGGGAGTTCATTTGTTTAAGTTCTGTTTAAACAAGACAGTCGAACTCTCCATAATGTATAGAGTGCCAAAGCCCTGCCACCAGCAAGTGTAAAGGTACTACCCCATAGTACCCTTGAGGCTGTTTTGGGGGCTGTGGGGGGACTGTTGGAGTTGCTGACAAACTGGCAGTAACTATGACTGAGCAGGATGGGTTTCCACCAAACTCATAGCTAGCATCAGCAAAGGGCTGCCTAGAAGGGAGGCTTGGGTGGGTGTTTCCTGGAATAAGTTAGTGTTTTCCTTCCTGTTTCTTACCCACACTTTCATCCTGCTACATTAGCTGCATCACAGAGGATGGCTTCACAAACTGCAGATGGTCAGTCCAAAACTCCTTTGTATTTGGTTAATAGCTAGTAAGCTGAAAAAAGCTGTAAGAACCTTTTAACTCTTAATTCCTTGCCACCACTTTCCATGCTAACAGTTGTGGTTTATATGGTTGAAAGGATTTTTTTGGGAAAACAAAGATTACCTTATTGAATTCAACTCTGATCTGTCAAAGGCAAGCAAACTGCATTTTTGTGGTTAGACTGGTTGAGGTGGGAACTATCTGGACGCAGTAAATGCTTTTTTCTCCTACCCTCCCCAAGTGCCTTACTTTGCATATTGTTACTTAATTCTTAATTTCCTTTCACATTTATCTCTTCCAGAACATTTGGTAGCTTTGAGGAAAAACTAGATAGCGTGGAAGCTTGTTGGTGTGTTACTTCATTTGGTAAAAATATACTGCTATTATTTTCTCCTGAAAATGTTCTACAAGGCACTATGAACAGGTGGTCAACTGAAAAAAACAGTGCTTTATGTAGTTGATTAAAAATCATACATTAATTGGATGACTTCCCTACTAAAGGAGTAGTTGCTCAGCTGATTAAGTTCATATTTGTACACAGAACTGTGAACTTTGACTAATGGTTAAATCCCTTTTGCTCATCTCTTAATGAGGTATGTTCTGGCAGCTGATAAAGTTCCATTTGTTGTTCATAAATGTTATGAGTTGTAAGCAAAATAAAACAGTCCATTGGCACTTCAAGAGACTAACAACATTTGTTCCAGCATAAGCTTTTGCGAGTTAGAGCTCACTTCATAGGATGCATGAGGTCTACATCCATAAGGCCAATTTAAGCAAAGCTGTAGGAGGCATTGGTGAATTAGCAATAGACTTAAAGTTGGTACACTGGTCATCTTTTATTTTATCATGGTAAAATATGGTCAGGTGTTTAATAAAGAATGCTGTTGCATAGAGGACATTCAGCTTTTTAGCCATTCCCCCCCCCGCCATGTCCATCAAAATCCAAACTTAAGCATACTTTTTATGTTCAGCATATTGAAAAATCCACATTATTTAAATAAATAATAAAGGGTGGGGAGAAGAAAGGGGAGGGAAAGGAGGGATAGAAAAGGGTGGGGAGAACTGGAAGGTGGAAAAAGAACTAATCCTTAAAGGAAAGAAAAAAGAAAACAGCAAAATCAGAAAACGAAGGGGTGGGGGAGCAGAAAAGGAGACAAAGAAATAAGGGTTGGGGGAAACGCATCACAAGACTTTTGTGAGCAATGGCAGGGCCCCGTGCTCTCCAGCCTTGCAGGAATCAGAGTTGGTCTCTTCACATGCTCTCCCATCTGCCCTCATAAGTGTTACAAGGGTCACCAGACAATTTCTGTTCTCTCCCCTCACTGGTATGCTACATGACTAAGTACAGGACTTTCTGAACAGGAAAACAGGGTTCAAGCTGACAGTAATCACAGCAGCACATGTCTAGGAAACAGGGTTCAAGCTGACAGTAATCACAGAAGCACATGTCTAGGGTTTCCAGCTAGCTTACATGAGTCAGGTGCCTTCGTTTGTAGTGTAACCTACAAGCATGTGCTGCGAATGCGAATGGATTTTCACGGTGTTGCTCCATACAGCTCCACAATAAGAGGACCACAAGGCTGCTACCGCCGTTTTCCATTTGGAAAGGCTACATGCACATGTGTTGGTTCCCCTGACGCTGTGCAGACACGCCTTCTCATTCAGAACAGAACCCAGACTTTTCCTGCTCAGTCTGAATGATTGTCTCCCATCTCATTTTAGGCCATAATAATCTCTGTGCTGAACAAGATGACCCTTCACAATCTTTTTATCTCCAGTAAGATAATGTGGAGTGGAACCCAGATCTCCCCATTTTCTAACCACTATGCCACACTAGCTCTCCATATGTGTATTAATTGTAAAAGATACTAACCTCTCACTCAGGGCAGGGGTGGTTGCTTACTTCTGCCTCCTGAAAACACCATTCTCAGCCTTCAGAATGTTTGGAACCCTTTTATTCTTGGCTACCTCCATACAGTCTTTATATATTCTCAAGAACAGGGACAAGCTTCACTGGCTCCTAACTTCTCCATCATCCTGCTAAGTGCAGTTTCATTCTGATGGCTAGGCTGTCTCTGACCAGACCAGTAGATGCTGGCTACTCACACGCGTATCAGAATGCCTCTGTTGTATAATTTACAAAGTGTGGTTGTTCATGTAACAAAATTGCTTAAAGCAAAGAATGTGGGAGACTTTTTATTTATATCAAACCTTATAACCTTCTGAAATTTTGGTATATAATAATCCTAACCCTAACCATTTGTCCAACAAAGAATTACTTTTTAAAGAGATAAAGGAAATATTGCATCTACTATATTGTTGCTTCTAGAATTGATTCTGTATTGTTCAAGAACAGGGGTCTCCAACAGGTATGAGCTACTGGTAGCTTAGCAGCTGCTGCAGAGAAGATCCAAGAAAAGGTCACAAAAAGAACTGCTCTAAACGCATAAATTTTTTAAACAAAAAGTTTGTATTTCATAGGCTTTTTCTCTTATTGTTCAAGAACAGGGGTCTCCAACAGGTATGAGTTACTGGTAGCTTAGCAGCTGCTGCAGAATAGCCCATGCATCCCTTAGAAGATCCAAGAAAAGGTTACAAAAAGATCTGCTCTAAACGCATAAATTTTTTAAACGAAAAGTTTGTATTTCATAGGCTTTTTCTCTGTGTTGCTTAGCTGATAGCTTTATTTTGATGCTCTTCCTAGCCCATGTTCTGTTTCTAGGACAGAAGAAACTTGGTAATGTGTGGGGAATAGCTTGGGATATTTTTCAGTACTTGGTACCTCTTATTAAAGAAAAGGCTGGTAAACCTGAACCACAATCAATGTTCCCTCTAAGCTGTGGAGTCCTGTGAGCAAAAATTCTACTTTGTGAGCTACCGGCATCAAAGTTGTGAGTAAGTGATTTGGGTGCTGCATAGATTAGCTTGCTGTGGAGCCCTCCTTCCTGAGCTAAGACAAAAATGTGTGAGTCAGAGGCTAAAAAACTGTGAGCCGGCTCACACTAACTGAGCTTAGAGGGAACCCTGACCACAATTACTTTCACTCTTAACAGAAGTTATGTCTAACTAGTTAAGCAATTTATATAGTACTGAAATAGTTATTTATTTAGAACATTTATTCAGCCTCTCCAGATAAGTGTTTGAGATGCTATAACAAAATGGATACTATAATAAACAGCTACTTGTCAGTAGCTAAAATATAGGCTAAACCCATATTAGATGAAGTAGCTTTGAGTCATATAGTCCAACTGTATACACTTTACTTATTGTATTTATTTCAAACATTTTGATACCACCTTTCCACCCTAATAGGGACTCCAAGAGGGCAAACATCGAGACATTAAACAGCATTTAAAATAGTGTATAACAGAATTCAGTAAAAACGTATAAACATGTAATACCAAAACCAGGGAGGAGGACCAATATCAGTTACATAAAGCATGCCAAGCAAAACTAAAAAAGTCTTCACCTGCTGGCAGAAGCCAGCAATGGAGAGAGACAAATCTTCTTGGGAGGGAAGTCCAAAGTTTCAGTGCCACCCCATCTAGCCTTACACATCAGGGGCACATCGAGACATTAAACAGCATTTAAAATAGTGTATAACAGAATTCAGTAAAAACGTATAAACATGTAATACCAAAACCAGGGAGGAGGACCAATATCAGTTACATAAAGCATGTCAAGCAAAACTAAAAAAGTCCTCGCCTGCTGGCAGAAGCCAGCAATGGAGAGAGACAAATCTTCCTGGGAGGGAAGTCCAGAGTTTCAGTGCCACCACTGAGAAGGCCCCCTCTTGGGGTTTCTCCCCATCTAGCCTTACACAGCAGGGGTACCTGAAGCAAGGTCTCCAAGGATGACAGGAGTGGATGGGTAGGTTCATATGAGTGAAGGCAGTCTTCAAGGTATGCTGCCCCCAAATCATATGGGGCTTTAAGGTGAATACCAGTATCTTGAATTGAGCCCAGAAACAAACTGGAAGCCAGTGTAGATTGAACAAGAATGGAGTGATAGGGTCCCTATGACTCACTCCAGTCAACAGTTTGACAGCATCGTTCTGTATCAGCTGTAGCTTCTGGACTGTATTCAAGAGCAGGCCCATGTAGAGCGCATTGTGGTAATAGAATCTAGATGTTACCAGAGCATGCTGCACAGTGGCAAGGTCTTTGCTGCCCATGAAGGACTGCAGCTGGCTCACCAGCCAAAGCTGGTGAAAGGCACCCCTGGCCACCACCGCCACCTGTTTAATACCATAGCCAGCACCAGTCCAGCACACCCCCAAGCTGTGACTTGCTCCTTTAGGGCAACCCCATCCAGAACAAGAGATATCCATTTCCCAGGTCAAGCTTTCCTGCCACCAGTAGCACTTGCATTTTGTTGGGACTAAATTGTAGTTTGTTAGCCCTTATCATTCTAAAACTGTTTCCATCCACCTGTTCCCACTTACCGTAGCCTCCCTAGAATTTCTTGGAAGTGCAAAATAGAGCTGAGTGTCATCTACATATTGGTGACAGCTCAGCTCTCCAGCTGACTTCTCCTAGCAGCTTTGTGTAGATCTTGAAAAGTGTGGGGACAAGATAGAACTGTGTGTGACCTCTTAGGGCAGAGGCTGTGGAACAGCAGTCCCCCAGCACTACACTCTGAAACCTACCTTTGAGGTTGGACTGAAATCATCACAGAACACTGCCTTCCAGTCCGAACCCTGACAGACAATCCATAAGGATACAATGATCAGTGGTATCAAAAGCCGCCAAGAGGTCTAGAAGAATCCACCAGGGCAACTAAGGTCGTTTCAGTCCCATAACCAGACCTGAAACCTGATTTCATGTTTACTTGAAGTTGTCTCACTGGTTTAAATGGGATTTACTTCCAGATAAGTGAACTTGTGGTAGGTGTGACAGCAGATCGCCTTGACTTGTGAACCAGTGATTTAAACTGGTTGCTGGAATCAGTTGCTTGCTGACTTAGCACTCACTAATAATGAGGCTGCGAGATTACTGGTTACTAACATGGCTTCTTGAAATAGTAGCAGTTGTTGCTGAGTGAGCGCAGGTCATCTAAAACCTCCATAATAACTGGAAATGCTTTGTTCTCTAAATCTGTATAATCACTCCAGACAAAATATTTGTCCTAGAAAGACATGTGAATAATATATTTATGTTAATATTAGTTTTTTCTCTTTTTTCGTGAGAACGTTGTCTATTTATGTAGAGGAACAGGAGAAAGGTGATGTGTTAGAGTATCCAAGGTAGCTTATTGTTAAGGTACGTTTGTGCAGCTGTACTGTTGAGAAATCACCATGTTTGATCAAAATATTATTGCAACTTTTAATCTTGATGTTGCAGGAAGCACAGGTGGTCAGTAGGCTATGGGTGTTGATGAACTATCAGTGCAATGCTGATAATATTTTTGCCAGCTTGTTTGATTCTGGAAAGATGAGAGAACTTCGTTCTTTATCTTTATTCTTTTTGTTTCTATAGATCCTTTTATTATGGGGATAATCATTTCCTCAAATAGTACAGCTTCTAATTTGATAGTACATGTTAACTTTTTCAGGTTTTTATACTTTTAACTATCTTAATACTGTACTGGTATTTGAATTTGGGATTTTAGGCTCTTAGTTGGAGAGCAGGTGTGGTGGGAAGAGTGATGTGAAAGAGAAATGAACCAAATCTGTGTGACATTACTTGAATTTGAACTATTTTAAGCCGTCTTGGTTATAGTTTACACATTTTGCATTAAAAAAATTACACAGCCAAATGAAATTTACACAGCCAAGTGAAGGGATCGACTCTTATTGAAAAATATCCCAAACTATTATATGATTATCTTTTTTTAGTGGTGTAAGTGCTGTATAGCATTTTTCTAGGCAAAGCATGTAAAAGGTTTATAAAACACTTGCCCAATTATCCAAAGGTATGGGTTGGGTTGTCACCAGTATGCGGATGACACCCAGCAAGCCCCACTCTGGGGGCTACTGAACTTTCCAGCTGGCTGGGCCTTGTCTTTGCTGGTTTCTCCTCCAGCAGGATGCTCCTTTCTATGAGGATTTTCCTTTAAGGACTCTGGGCCCAGTTAGACTACCCTGGGACTGGAATGACAGCCCCCAGAGTGGAATGACGGTCCCTGGGAGTAGCAGCTGCATTCTGGGAATGGAATTCCGCTTTCTGGGAATGGAATTCCAGAGTAGTCTATCTGGGCCCAGGAACTTTAATGGAAAATCCATTCTGCATTTTCTTTGCAACTTTTTTTGAGCTGCAATGTATTTCAATGGAGTGGAGTTTCAGTTTCCAGTGTCTGTATGCCAGTTGATATTGTCTGCTTGCAAATAAATGGCTGGTGTTTTGAGCCAGCTTGTCTCTGCTGGATGGACCTGAGAACAGGTACCTGATTGAGTAGTCTAACCTGGGAACCCACAGCCTAAGTGGTTCATTACACTGGAGAGCGACTGCTACTCTGAGTAGACCGGGGGGGGGGGCTTGCAATGCCCAGCCATTTCATGTTTTCCTAGGCTCAGAGCATTTTATATTTTTAGTTTCTGCTGTAATCCTTGTGCTTTTTATTAATGTTTTATTTAAAAAATTGCATTGCCAAATCCCACTATCCCCCCACACCTTTCCATTTTAGGTAAGCATCTTTTAAGGGAGGGAAGGTTTGGGGGGTGTCAGTTATCAAAGACTGTTAAATAAAATATGGCAAGAGTGTTACTGTTTTAAGCATCTTTGTATTTTAAGTTAAAAAAACCCTTTAATTGTGTTTGTCAGTGTCATTTATAAAGTTAATATCTTCACTACCTGGCATTACATTTTATGACACACATGGCCTGGCCCAACAAAGTCCCATTTATGTTAGATCTGGCCCTGTAACATATGAGTTTTAACTCCCCTGGTCTATGATAGAAACTGCTTCTACCATAGAGTTTTTGCCCAAATACCAGAGCATCCTGTGTTGCTGGTAATGTGATGACATCGCTTGCAGTGTGTGCCAGAAATGATGTCGCTGTGCCACCGGCCTAGGCCTCACCTTGCAGCTGGTAAGTCCCACTCCCTGGCAATTGCCAGAAGAGACCTGGCAACCCTACAGGAGAGCTAGAATTAGTATCTTGCTGGTGTGGGCAGTGGAAGAGCTCTGCATTAGAAACATACGTGGAGGGTTAAAAGACCAACATGTGGGTTTCTTCCCCACTGAGTGATCTCGCATCACTCTTCTGCTGATTCACTCATTGTATGTGGAAAGGGAGATGGAAGGCATGATATTCTTGCTGTCTATGTATTCTCATTAGCATCAGGTCCTTTCAAAAAGTAGCAAAAAAGGATGACTGTACAGGGATTTGTAGTTGAACAGCTAGGACTCCACAACCCTGCTGAGACGCCTTCCTTATGAGCTGAAGACCACAGTGTTAAATGTTACTCTTGTAAATAGAAACCATTATTGGGGATAATTTATTAACATATTAAAATAAGATATTCAGTTGCTTAAACCTGCATAGCTATAGTGAAACTTAGGTACTTAACCTACTTCCAGTACTTAGAATTGTTTAGAATTTTTTTCCATGGATATTCTTCATTTTATTGTCTGCACCACGATATCTGTTAAGCCATTTGTATATTTTATTTTTACTAGAATGCTAGCTGGCTCATCATCTCTTAAACAGCCTTTTAAGGAGGTACATTTTCTTGCCTCTCTAAATATTGTGACAGTCTCTCAGGGTGCATCTGTGAAATCTGTTAGTGGTAGCTAAACACTTAACAAGCACTCCAAAGTTGGAAGGCTTGTGTTTTTGCACTACAAGTTGTCTGTTTTGATTGCTCAAGAGGAATTTAATCAGTGTGATGGAGCAGCTGGGACCAAGGTCTTTGTCAAGAGTGTTTTACCAGCTTTGATCTAGGATGCTTGGTGCTTTTCCATCTTAGCCTTCATAAGATATGGGTAAGAATATAGTCTGTGTGTGATGCTTGGGACTTGGCATGTGAGTAAATGGGCAGAACTCCTCATCATTCTGACATGCCTGCTGTGTTCCGTACAGCAGATCATATCTAGGGTTGCCAACTCTATGTTGGGAAATTCCTCAGAATTTGGGGGCAGAGCCTGGGAAGGATGAAGTTTGGGGAGGGGAGGGAACTCAGCAGGGATACGATGCCATAGAGTCTGTCCTTCAAACCTTTTGTTTCCTGTGGGGGAATCTGATCCCTGTGATCTGGAGGTCAATTATAATTCTAGGAGAACACCAGGCCCCACCTGGAGGTTGGTAACCCTAATCATATCCTTTGTAGTAATACTGGGACAGTGGTACCAAAAATGTAAGTTAACTAGGAAGTTGTCAGGTTGAAATCAGAGGAAATGCAATGCTGTTTGAGAGAAAGGGAGAAAAGCACTTCTTTCTCTACCTGTTCTTGTTTCCTCAATAACCTACTACTGAGATATTCCATTCCTGACGACCTCCTTAGCTCCTCAACAAATAACTCAGATCTCAGAGAATGGGTATTTAAGCATGATGCTCTGCTAGATAGACACTTAATTTTAAAAACACAGCCTGCTACCTGGTTTAAATCATTTAAGAATGATCATTTTAGATCACCTTATCTGGTTAATATAGATAATCATAACCTTAGAGCAGCTTTTACATCTTTGCGCTTTGAATCAATGCCTACAGCCGTATTGGTCGGCCGTTATAGTAGAACACCCAAAGCACAGCGTTTATGTATTTGTGGCTCTTCTGCTATTGAGGATCTCTCCCATTACATTTTTGATTGCTCATTGTACTCCCAGCCTAGGTCAAAATTTTTATCTGGTATCTTATCAGTTTTAAGTTTTTATTCAGTCCCAGAGAAGATTATATTTTTGCTAGCCGATGCCAATGCCGATGTATCCAATAGAATGGCTTTATTTGCCTTGGCTGCAAGGAAAATACGGGCCAACGCTGCTCCTAGCTAATACTGATTTTAGTGGGTATGTTGTGAATTAATTAACTGTTCATAACCTCGGTTTTATGGATTTATAATGTTGGACTGTATCTTATTTTATACAATTTTTATGTGTTCTTCTCTGTCTGTGGTTTGTAATGGCCTATGGCTAAATACAATAAAATCTTCTCTACCTGCTTTATCCCATGCATAATCTTGTAAACCTCGATCATGTTACCCCTCAGTCGTCGTTTCTCCAAGCCTGCATGTGTGAAAGGATCCAACCTGGTGGTTAGTCTTTGAAAGCCTGTTTGTACCTATCAGCATTAAAGGGAATTCAAACCACACTCTGAAGCTACAACTAGCATAAAGTCATGTGTCTCAGCCAGGTGCTGCTGATCTGTTGTTTAGCACTAACCTGTAAATAAATAAATCTACGTAGTTTGGGGGCAAAACTCTATAATAAAATTGGGCTCAAACCACAGAGTTTTGCCCAAAAACTAGAGTATCACCCCCTGATGTCGGCAACACAATGACATCACTTCTGGGTTACATCATCATGGCATGCACGTCAGAAGATCCTAGAACTCTAGGCTCTGAACCTTCAGACAAGTTCAAAAGCAGTGGACCAAGTACTGATCCCTGCGGTACCCCACTGCTTACGTCCCTCCACTGAGAAAATTGCCCATTTATACTCACTCTCTGTTTTCTATTAATTAGCCAGTTTTTGATCCGTAAAAGGACTTGTCCTTTTATCCCATGATTTTTGAGCTTACTTAGGAGCCTTTGATGAGGAACTTTATCAAAAGCTTTCTGGAAGTCAAGGTAAACAATATCTATTGGATCCCCCTTGTCCACATGTTTGTTCACCCCCTCAAAGAACACTAATAGGTTAGTGAGACAAGATCTTCCCTTACAGAACCCATGTTGAGTCTGCCTCAATAGGTTTTGTTCATCTATGTGCCTACTAATTCTTTCCTTAATAATGGTTTCCACCAATTTACCCGGTATCGACGTCAGACTGACTGGCCTGTAATTTCCCGGATCTCCTCTGGAACCCTTTTTAAAGATGGGAGTGACATTAGCTACCTTCCAGTCCTCAGGAATGGAGGCTGATTTTAAGGAAAGATTACATATTTTTGTCAGGAGATCCACAAGTTCACATTTGAGTTCTTTCAGAACTCTCGGATGTATGCCATCTGGGCCTGGTGATTTATCAGTTTTTGTTCGGCAGACCACATTCATCTGTTCAGCAGACCACATTATCATATTGTTTAGTCTGTTCCACAAAGAATTTGTCTTCCTCTGGGGGTATGAACATATTATCTGATTTCTTCTAAATCTATTGAAGTCTATGCAGTTAGAAGCGTATAACTCTGCTTAGGATGGCACTGTCGGTTGTCAGCTGTTTGCTCTTTCAGGGATAGGGTTGCCAAGTCGTACCTTCATCTGGAGCGGGGGACTCCCGGTTTGCTCCCAGAGCGCGTGTGCCGCATCCACATCACCCGGAAGTGACGCAACCACGCCGGGCACGCTGGGGGCGGGGCCACGACCACCTGAGGGAAAACCATAGAATGAGGGGGGTGGGGTTTCCCCGGGGCCCGATTCGCCGGCGGTGGGGAACGGGCCTCTGGGGCGGGGGTTAACCCGCCCCCTGGGGGGACTTGGCAAGCCTATTCAGGGACAGTGTTTTAATATTATTTTTACGTATTTTATTATAGCTCCTCAGTTCCGGCAAACATTTTAGCCTAATCCTATCATATTAAGATTTTGATTTCTTCAAATTTATAAGTAATTTGACAGATGGGTTGTAATGATGACCAAAATCACTTAGAGACTTTCATCATATTTCTAAATATAATCAATTTTTTTCTTCATATAGTTTTTAATATGTTAAAATAACTCTTGATTCTTCCTCAATTAGTGTAAAAATGGAAGCATCATCAACATCTAGTTTTCTAGACCCTTCACATTTCAAATATGGCAACTTTTTAAAATTTGTCAGCCATTTTTCATAGGGTTTTCTTTTCTTGCCTTTCCTGTATTGTGTTTGTTTCCACAGTAGTCACATATATAGTATACTTGATGGTGATCATAATTTATCAGTTTATATAGCTATAATCTAAAGCAATGACAAATTCCTAATATTCTCCACAGATCCTTTACATTTTTAAAAATATTTCTCTTGCTGTAAATGGTCCACTAGGTTCATTAAGCCTAGTGGTGTCCTTTCTAAATCATATTAAAGGAAACTTATACTTCTGTTGGAATGGGTTGTAATAATGGCATTTGTATGTTACTCTTGGTGACAAATTAGGGTTTTTCCCTTTCTATTTATGGTAGCTAGCTTTTGTGATCTGTTACAAAATCTGTTTATGGGAATTAATCATCTGAATAGCGTATGACTAGGAATTTTCTCAGATTTTTCTCAAATGCAAGCATTGCCCATATCCTGTATGAAATACCTGGGGGAAAATCAAAAGAATCTCCAGATCTTTAGGACCAATTTCCCATGACTCATGTCCTGAAAATCCCAAAGGTCTGTATATATTCTTTCAAAGGGAAACTCATTGTATTGCAACAGGTTATAGCAAGCTCAGAGGGCTACTGTATGCTGTTTAGATTCAAAGCTGCCTTGCGGCTTTACATCTGTTTAGAGAACTGGGCAGGTTTTCGGTTATTAGAGATATATAGAATGCCCCCCCCCCACATATACACACATGGTTTTAAAGGTTTCTCTAATATATTTTTATCCTTCCCTTCCTCCAAGGAGCTCCTTAACTCGTGTTATTCACCCCAAACCCCTTTGAGGTAGGTTAGTTGAGAAAGAGTGGCTGGCTCAAGGTCACCTAGGGAGCTTTATGACAGAATGGTGATACGCACCTGAGCATTACTAGTCTGTCCACGATTGCAGCACATTTACATGGGCAATAATGGAGGTCTTGAGAAGTCCTCATGCCTGTGAGAAAGAGCTTACCTGGCTGCTTCTTGCTCTGACTGAGGGCTGCTGGGAGCAGGGGTGGGGCTTGTTGCATGTGCCTGCCCCCTGGGTTCTTTACTGCCGGAGCTCCGCTCCTGTGCGCTCCAGCAGGAAATGACCCCTGCTTTGGCCGCCAAATGAGAAGGGAGCACTCACTGGAGAAGACCCTGATGCTGGGAAAAATTAAAGATAAAAGAAGAAGGGAACGGCAAAGGATGAGATGGTTACACAGTGTTATTGATGCAACAAACATGAAATTGAGCAAATTCTGGAGGTTGACAGAGGACAGGATGGCCTGGCGTGATGTGGTCCATGGGGTCGCGAAGAGTCGGACTCGACTGTGCGACTGAACAACAACAAAAATTACTGTGTTGGCAAAATATTGAAAATTAAGTTTATAAATATATGATTGTAGCAAAGTATGTTGAAATCCGTAGGGCAGCACCCTATTTATGTTAGCTTCTGTTATTCAGAAAGCAACTTGCATTGGAACAGTTAAAACTCTGCCCTCTCCTAGACAGTAGGGCACAGCTATGCAACTTTGCCCTACTTGTCTTCTAAGTGACACCTTAGTTCTCGATTGTACAGGGCATGAAGGATTAAAAAGTACTTTATACGTTCAATTTAATGTGTAGCGTAATTATTTATACACACACAGACTCTGTTTGTGTATAATATATTTAACCCAAAATGTTGTTTCTGTTGCATAAGCAGGATAGTCTGTCTTACTTCATTTCCTACAGATTCACTGCTTCATATTTTTGTCTCCTCCTATCCAGCTGTGTGATCATAAAAATCTTTCCTGTTGTTGATTCAGTGCATCTGGGTTGTAGCCTGCTGTCTCATGCTTACAATCCAAATTGCTGAAGTAAATAAGGCAGAAAGTTTAATTTCTATAGAGCTTGTTTTCTGAACTGAAACAGAACATACAGCAAGGCTTTTGAGGGCATGCTTTAGTACTTTTCCTTAAGTTTCCTTTCCTGGTAGGGTCTAAACTGCTTCTAGTGTTTACCTGGCCAGTTTCCAGTTACAGTTACCTTGGTATCTTCAATGACTGTTGGAGTCAGAGCCTGACCATGGTAGAACTTGCTATTTTTTATTATTTTCTGGAACGTTTACTTTGGAAAAATATTCACAGTATAATAGAACATTAGATTAGAGGGAATGACACTATGTACCTGTGTATAAAGACTGTTCTGGTTGTTTGGTTGTTTTGCAGTCATGATCTGATACCTCTCAGAGGGAAGGTTTTGCTGTTGTTTTTACAATGAAATTAGTAGGGGGGGAAATCTGGCAATGGAGAAAATAATTGATGTCCTTGCAATAGGAGTTCTCTGCAGGCCTAGGAATAGAATTCAGTCTCAAATTGAAAGACCAATGAAAATTAAATGCCAGAAGTTCAGAAACATGATACCATTCAGAAGTTTGGCCATACTTCAAGATGCGAAAGCATATACACATTCTTATCTTTGTTTTTTGTCCTTTACATTGAAAGACAGAAGTTGCTAGCCATTTATACACAGTTATCTCTGAATGCTGAGTGCTGCTATGATGGGAGCTGATAGTTTCTGAAAATAGCCTTTTTAAAAGCACTGGAGGTTTTAGCAATAGGATAGTGCTCATGTGTTACAGATGGGATGGGTGAGTGGGTCCTCTGATAACAAAGTTTCTGTATGCAGAAATCCCGAATGTTGGACGCTACATTTCCAACAACCCGTGCACCCAGTTCAGAGTAGCTTCTTTACAATTCCAAATCTGTGATACAGTTCCTGTTACCCCAAAAAGTATGCAGTCAAAACATTATACTTGTTCATTCCACCAGAATTTCATGTGGATTTACAATTGATCTCTCATCTAAAACAGTTGTGTGTAGAAGATTTGACAGGTACCTTGCTGACAGAACAAAGCTGTATCAGACTTCAAACAGTAGATGCTTGGCATCAGGAAGAAAGTGAAGAGTGTCCAAACCTAGTTCAAAAGAACTGTGATTTTTTTAAAATAAAAACCATCTATTCTATATTTATTTGTGCTGGAAAAAAATTAGCTGCTAGCAGAATAGGCACATCTAGCAAGCGTTGTCATTCTTTTGTATACACATAGTCTGCATAGTGGAAACACACATTCTATTCTTTGTAATCATGACCAACAGATTTTAAACAATGGAGCTGAGGCCTGTCTTTTTACCTTGGACAGCTTAATTTAAACTGTCTAGGGGTAGATGTTCTCTATGAATGCTGGCACAAAGAGCGAGTGGTTTTTTCCTAACAGAAGGGCTGTTTTTCAGTAGTAGTTTTTTCCAGATGAGACCATATGCAATCTTTTCATTTCTTGATCTGCATCATGGAGTAAACTGACTAGCATTTAAAATCAAGGCCCTGGAGCGACAATTGCTTTTAAAAATATGATCTTTATTACAATTTTTAAAAAAAGCCTTGAAAAGGCAAAGCTACACATGACAACAAAACTGGGTAAGCAGCTAGGATGATATTAAGCAAGTATTCTTCAGATGGTTACAGAGGAAATTACCCCAAAGGAATTTTGAAACTGATAGATGTTGGTTTTTACATTGTAATGTTGTGTTTCTGGCTTATTTTTTCACTGTCTCTTATGAAGGTATGCTCAGCATGCACTGAAGAGGCACTAAGCAAATAGGTTTACATCCCAGTTGCTCTACTGAGTGGGCGCTCTGGTCTTGCATTGATTAGAGACAGTTCCTAGGTGCGCTACTATGATCATTGCTTAGTCCTAGATTATTTTATTTTTAAATATGTGAAACATCGGAAGAATACGTTGTACACGGCCTTCGTGGACCTCAAGGCGGCATTTGACTCTGTTTCTAGGGGAAGGCTTTGGGCCAAATTGGCTGACATGGGTATCGATAGAAGGCTATTGCTTCTATTAATTAAACTGCACGAAAATAATGACATCCAAATAAGGTTCACACAAGATGGGAAACTATCGAAAAGTATTCCAGTGCAAAAAGGAGTCAGACAAGGTTGCCTTTTGGCTCCCTTCTTATTTAACATCTATGTTAACTCCTTAATCACATGCCTTCATTCAACTGATACTCATGCTCCCTCATTCTCAGGTAGCAGAGAGGTTCCTAATGTATGCTGACAATGCTGTTCTTTTATCCCAGACAAGGATTGGCCTGAAGCGAGCCCTGATAAAATTTAAAGAGCAATGTGACACCGAATTACTATCTTATTAATTTCGCTAAAACTAAAATTGTCCATTTTGGTAACTCATTCAAGAAGTTCAACTGGAATATTAAAGGAAATGACATAGATCAAGTTAAGAACTATAAATATTAGGCATTACCTTTTCTTATAATTCTAAATTCTCAGCATATCTGTCCTCATCAGCTAACCTGGCAGAGAGAAGTGCAAATGCCATTCTTAGATTATTTAGAAGGAAAGGTGCAGGGTTTCTCTCCACGGCCTTAAAAACCTTCCAGGCAAAATCATTGACTCAACTCCTGTATGGCTCACAAATCGGACTTTCTGCCAATCTAAAGACCCTTGAAAAGATTCAATCTAAATTTCTTAGATCTCTATTTGGCGTTCCTAGAAGTACCTCTAATGTAACACTTAGGCAAGAGGCTGGGCTACTCAGAGTTGAAACAATGAAGAAGCTTTGCTACCCGAGAACTTCAGAAACATAAAATCTTGGGCAAATTTTACTGTTGCCCCTTATTTAGTCAACATTACCTATGAACCCTATAGATGGGCCTTTTCCAGAGCCCGCTTTGAGGCACTCCCTTCCGCTGTACTGCAAGGTAAATTCACTCGAACGTATATGCCCATGCATGGCTAATATGGTGGAATCAATTACTCATGTCCTCCTGTTCTGCAGATTCTATCAGGAGGAACGAGACCCTTCTGTCTAGATTTAGCCCTTTGCTTGACTTTAGGCCAGAAGTCCTTAGTAAATTCCTCTTAGAAGACGTTCAGAGCTCAGTGACTTACGCTGTGGCAAAATTTTGTTGCTTAGCTATTAGGAAACGTAGATTTATTTTAGCTGAAAAAATTGTATGATTCTTTTATTAACACTATTTTACTTTACTAATGTTATTAACTCTCTCCTGTTAATGTTTTTATATTATTCCCATGTTATTACTGTTTTAATCCCTTTTATATCAGAATTGTACTGTATTACTGGCTCCTGCCGCAATAAATTAGATTGATTGATTGATTAGAGACCGTTTTACCTCTTAGGTGAGTCTCTCAGTGGTTCTTGCAATTAATAAACTGTTCTGCTGTTGTGCCTGCTTGCTCTTCTGAACTCAAACAACTCTATACTCTACTCTCTGGCTGTGCACAGATGTTAACTTTACTGAGACTGGAGGCAGTATTGTGCTGTATGTGCATTTATATTGTGTTTCCTGCCAGAAGCCAGGTTTGCATGTTTCCTTTTATAGTACTTCAGACCCTGAAAAGCTGAAACTGATCCCCACAAGCATGACCAGCACTGCTGTCCATGATGTGTATGTTTTAGGGTGACTGCCATGAGGTACCTTTTGGATACTACCCATAATGAAACAGATTCCTGAAATGATGATCAGGAGTAGACTGGGGGAAGACAAGGAGGCGCAGGAAACAACCAACACACTACTTGACCCCCTCCAGACCCAGATCCTCTTCGAGACCCAGAGTTCCTGGAACCTGAGGCCTCCGTTGAAGAACCTGCCCCTGGAGACTTAGCTCTAGGAAATGCTGCGCACAGACTCCAGAGCAGCTAGTCCCCTGCCTTGTAGCGCCACATCCTGGACTACCAGTACCTCAAGTTCACCTGGTGAGAACAACAGAGATGGCGGGCTCAGTGAGAAGCGGCAAACGATAAGAGGGTCACAGTCCAGAGAACTTACAATACAAAAATCATACAACTGTGATAAAGAAGCATTCACAATTTTTTTATCTCAAGATGTTGTACAAAACATTAATTTCTGAAGTAATTATTACAGGAAATAATACAGTGAGAAGGCAATGTACTTACAAAGAAATGCCAGGTTGGAAGCCCATGTTCCTAAGCACACTACATACATCCCAGGATCACAGAAAGCCTTACTGGTTCAGCCAATTTGTATGGCTAGGTTGCTTCCATGGGAGCCATAAGACTGGGCCCAGAACCCAGCTACTGAGTCTTCTTTAAGCCCTTGCTATCAGAATCAGAACAATCGGCAGAATTTAGTCTGTTGTCATATCCTTATAAAACAGGTGTAGGATTGTGAGGCATGGCCTGACAATCAGCAGGAGACAGGTAGGTAGGCACATTGGGGGGGGGGGTCACCATTGGTGACACAGTGGCGTCAGTTCTGGGGGAAACCTGAAAACTGGGTGAGCAGGAAAGGACAGTTTTTGGAACCCACTCCCCACCTGTACCTTCACCACAGTTGCTTTTAAAAAAACTGTTTCTGAGGAATCCGCTTCCCTTTCCTGCCTTCGCACCGCCCCCACCTCCACTTAACACGGGAATCTGCAGGATCTCGATTTAGTGCTGTCACTGTCATATCTAGAGAGAACCAGTGCACTATAGCAGCTAGAGAGTCAATCTCAGACTGGGGAGACCCAGGTTCAAATCCCCAGTACCGTGAAACTTACTGGGTGAACTCTGAGAGCCAGTTTGGTGTAGTGGTTAAGTGTGTGGACTCTAATCTGGGAGAACCGGGTTTGATTCCCCACTCCTCCACTTGCACCTGCTGATGTGACCTTGGGTCAGTCACAAGCTCTGGCACAGCTGTCCTTGAAAAAGAGCAGTTTGTGTCAGAGTTCTCTCAGCCCCACCCACCTCACAGGGTGTCTGTTGTGGGGAGGGGAAGGGAAAGGAGTTTGTAAGCCGCTCTGAGACTCCAAGTGAAGGGCGGGGTATAAATCCAATCTCTTCTTCTTCTTCTCTTCTTCTTCTTCTTCTTTCTCTGTGTGTGCGCGCATGTCTCAGCCTAGATGTGACCTCACAGGATTTGTGAGGCTAAAACTGAGGAAAGGAGAACTATGTATACTGCCATGAGCCCCTCAGAGGAAGGATAAACTAAAAGAGAAATAAACAAAATGTATCTAGTCTCTCACAAGGGACTATGATAAAATGAATAACCAGGAAAACACTGCAAGCAGAGTTCTTTTGGTCTTGTAGTCATGTTTGTATGCTTACCAGTATGCAGACCTTTTGGATGGAAAATATTGGAGAGAAAGAGCAGTATTCTTTCCAGAGTTTATTCAAAAGAAAGAAGGGTAGGATGAATGAGTAGGAAGTGGCAACTTTCAGCTTGCTATGCAAGAAATCTATGTGTAGGCTTTACTTCAAAAAGCACAGCTTGGTGGTAAAGTAATCTCAGAATAATGCTTTCCTTGGGTAAATCAATATCTTATTTTCTGGCCTGTCTACAGATTTTCAGTAACGTGACAGAGGAAAAATGCTGAAAAAGATATTGAATATAACTAATTATAGATGGGTATGCAGACTGATCTAGCATACTCTCTCTGCCATTTAAAATAGCCAGTAGGACTCAAAAGCTTGCTTACTAGTACAAGTTCGATTTCAATTAAAAAAGAAACAAACCTCCCAGTGTTAATCATGAAATAACTGTTCATAATGACTCAAAATCATTCTTCAAAAACTATTATTTATTTATTTTATTACTTACATTCTATCCCGCCCTTTCCCTAATTAAAACAAATTGAAAGTGAGTAGGGTAGTTTTAATCACTGAATATTGTTTTTGAATAAGGTATGTGAATATTTATTTACTTCAGTTATGTTCCATTTTTCTTCCCAGTGGGGATCAAAAGGGGCTTCCATTGTTCTCTTCTCTATTTTACTGGAAGGTAAACGTGAAGCGAATCCAACGTGAAGCGAATCCGTTTATGTAAAATCATGAGAGTGAAAGTATCAGTACTGACATTTTGAAATGTCATCTTTTGAGAAGAAATAGTAAATAAGCAAAAATGATCATCCAGGTAGATATGAGTAAGACTGTATTGGGAGGTGTGATATTTGGCAAGCAACAGTAAGTTAAGTGATTAAATAATTTTAGAATGCCATTTTGAGAGCCATTTTGGCGTAGTGGTTAAGAGCACGGACTGTAATCTGGGAGAACCGGGTTTGATTCCCCACTCCTCCACATGCAGCTGCTGGTGTGACCTTGGGTCAGTCATAAGTTCTTTCAGAGGTGTTCTCTCAAGGGCAGTTCTTGCGAGAGCTCTCTCAGACCCACCTACCTCACAGGGTGTCTGTTGTGGGGAGGGGAAGGGAAAGGAATTGTAAACTGCTCTGAGACTCCTTCTGGTAGTGAAGGGTGGGGTATAAATCTAATCTCTTATCTTCTTCTAAATTTCTAATTTTGTAATTTTCATATTTCCTTAACAAATATGAATGCTTAGAAATTGTCTAAATTAAAATCAATTCTTCAATAGATCCTACTAGGTCTGTACACTACAATATTGTGTATGCTCTTTACATTACTGTTCTTCATTATTTATTTAACTTTTTAATGCTACCTTTCCATCCAGTTTAGGGTCCCCAAAGTGGCAAACAATCTAAGCCATTCAAACATAAAACATAATATAATAAAACCAATGAAAAACAAACAAAATACAAAATATAGCAGTATATTTGTTAAAGACAAAGGGGACAGTTATAGAATGTATTTATCTATATATCTAATTCCCAAGTGTCCCCCGATCTGCAAATATCTCGATCCGCAGATAGGGAGCACACTTGCTGTAAACTTGGGGGACCAACTAGGTTTGCAGAAAAATCTGACTTAAAAAAAACACATTGGGGATGTAAACTCTCCCCTGAATAAAAAGAAGCATTGTCTGTGCATGCACAAACAATGCACTTACCTTTAACAGTCCTGGTGGCTCCTTCCTGGATCTGTACCAGGCAAGCTGCCGAAAGAGAAGGGAGGGAGAGTCTACTGGCTCAGCTGGAGCTATTCCAGATGAGCTGCAGAGAGTGGCAGTGGGGGAAGGGAAGAGTCTGCTGGCTTGCCTGGAGCTGCTCTGGGTGAGCCACAGAGAATGGTTGGGGGGGGGATAGAGTTTGCTGGGGAGACAAAGAGAGGGAATGCCCTCTCCCCGCAAATTTCTTGTGGGTTCCCACTCATACACTCCCTCAGAGCAGAAAAAAAGAACCCTCTTGAGGTGGTGCATGAAAGAGATGCAGTTAGAATTCACCGGTAATGAGAAATAAAGACATAGACCATAAATGTCAATCAAATACCAACAACACCGCAAAACTTTATACCAATTAGAAACAACAGCAGCAGCTTTGGATAAGCTTTTTAACCAGTACCTTAAAGCCTAAAGAAAAAGTGCCAGTTTGTTAGCAGTGTGGAAGGAGATCCACAACTGAGGTGCCACCACAGAAAAGGCCTTTGTCCCTCATGGACATCCATCTTATCTTGGAATATAGTGGCACATGTAATAAGTCTCTGATGCTGAAGTTGGTATACAGGTAACTGAAGTTGGTATACAGTCTTTAGAAGCAGCCTCACATAGAACACATTGTATTAAATTTTATCTAGATTCAGAGGATAAATACCTCTTATGTTTCCAGAAAGGGACATAGTAGTTTCACCAACCAACGTTGGTTAAAGGCACTACATGACACAAGAGTTCTGTGTCCATCTGAAGTGATAGATCCATTGACTTTCCCAAACTGAACCTCATAATGGATTACCTTTTATGTGTGCATTTAATAAGCAGGAACTGAAGATTGAAAACACAGGACTTTCATAAACTAAGAGTTTATAGTTACTGGGCAGAAAATTTTCCTACATAAAAGTAAGTGTCCACACTCTTTGGTCTTCATAGACATGCACAGTATGAGAAATGAATGCGCAGTCCAAACAGTTTTGAATAATTTCTGCTGCAACTTATAATATTTGCTTCTGCTATGACTGCAGTGCATTTCTGTCAGGAAATGTGCACAACCTATACAGAGGGATTTGTAAGGGTTTACAGCTAATTGTATATGTCGCTTCATCTGTTTGCTTTTCAGTTGTGGAATATTTGCTTAGTACATGAAATTTTTGTGATACTTTTGTGATGCAAGCAGAAAATGAAATAAGAGAAGGCAGGTTAGTTAATAGATGCTAGTTTATTACCATTCTCTTCCCTTCCTTCTGTCAACTTTTTTTGTCCTAGGAAGGGGCAGCAATTTAATGACCAAGCATACTCGTAATTCCTTTCAAAGAGCAGGACTCCAGCATAGTGCCATATTTATTTATTGCTTTATGACTCACAGCAATAAGTTGTCAAGTAACCTTGTAACATTTGGGCCATGGTCTTCAATATCCTTATGTGGAAATCAGTTCTTTCTTGTGATGTTAGTCCATTATGGTACAACATTGGTTAATTCTTGTTTCTACATTTTGGGAAAATATAAATGTAGAGTCATTTGTTGACGTTTAACCTGCTATAGTGTGACATGCACAGGAGTACATATAAACACATGCACTAGGGGTTGCCACGTGGCTGCTGGGGGCAGGAGATCCATGTGCCAGCACTCTAGCAGCTGGTGTGAGATTTTTTTTTTTTAATTGCCATCAGCAGTAGCATTATGAAACTGGGGAAAGCCTGGAAATGACATCAGTCTCTTTGGGATTTGCTGGAAACTCTGTGTTTTACCATAGTGTTTCTGTCAATTTCTAGAGGGATGTGATATCATTTTTAGGTGATTTTCCCCAAAGCAACGTCATGCTGGCTCTGATGGTTGCCCCCAGTCTCTCAAATACATGTGTGTTCTCTCTCTCTCTCTCTCTCTCTCTCTCTCTCTCTCTCTCTCACACACACACACACACACACACACACACACACACACACACACACACACACTCACACACGGAATGTTTGGCCCTGAAACAGTTCAGGTTTATTCCATGGGGTTGTATATAAATGGTTAAATGGTTGATGATAAACAAGTGTCTGGATGGGCTTTACATCTAACAAATTATTCGAATTTCCGTAGCAGTGTAGATTGATATCATAATGCCCCTATATAAATCAATGGTGCGACCTCATTTGGAATACTGTGTGCAGTTCTGGTCACCCCACCTTAAAAAGGATATTATAGCTTTGAAAAAAGTGCAGAAAAGGGCAACTCGAATGATAAAAGGGTTGGAACACTTTCCCTATGAGGAAAGGTTAAAGCGCTTAGGGCTCTTTAGCTTGGAGAAACGACGACTGAGGGGTGACATGATTGAGGTTTATAAGATTATGCATGGGAAAGAGCAGGTAGAGAAAGAGGTACTTTTCTCCCTTTCTCACAATACAAGAACTTGTGGCCACTCCATGAAATTGCTGAGCGGTCGGGTTAGAACGGATAAAAGGAAGTACTTCTTCACCCAAAGAGTGATTAACACTTGGAATTCGCTGCCACAGGAGGTGGTGGTGGCTACAAGCATGGACGGCTTCAAAAGGGAATTAGATAAGCATATGGAGCAGAGGTCCATCAGTGGCTATTAGCCACAAGGTATAGATAGGGACTCTGGGGCAAGTGATGCTCTGTCATCTTGGTGCTTGGGGGGGTCAACAGTGGGAGGGCTTCTAATGTCGTGGCCCCACTGGTGGACCTCCTGATGGCACTGGTATTTCTGGCCACTGTGTGATACAGAGCGTTGGACTGGATGGGCCTTTGGCCGGATCCAACATTGGCATCTCTTATGTTCTTATTGGAAGTAGTTAACTTATTCTCTGCTGCTAGAAGAAATGAGTTAGTCCTAGTGCGAACGGCTCCCAATTTTGAGATGGGGGATTGGTCCATCCGGGTGGGCCTGTCCTAGACTGCAATCCCATTTCTCTGATAGAGACTATTTATGACATTTTATAACTAAAATAGACACTTTCCTTTCATGACACATGAGATTTTGAGTGTATGTCCATGATAGAATGGGGAGTAAAGGCCCATGTTTAGTTTTTGCAGCCTCCGGGCGAAATCCACCCTGTGTCCTCTGAACTGATGGCATCTTGTGAAAAAAATCTCCTCTTCCCTTCCCCCAGGCACAGGCTTTGTTTATATGTAGTGTTATCCAGTATATGTGCAGAGATATAATCCCTTGATTAGTTCTCTTTCTGCTCACAGCCTGATCTATCATTGGTTGTGCACATGAACATCATGCCACATGTGTAATCAGTTTGTTGAGATTGTGGTAGAAGTGGTTTTGAAATAAATTATGATACAGATCTTTTTTTGTCCATTTGCATTTGAATCCATTTGAATTCTTCAGATACTTGAACAGAACCATTTGACAGGATTCTGCCCAATTTATATGTTAGGTTTAAATCTAAATGACTTGGAACTTTCTTCTTAGATGTGAGAGTCTGTCAACAAACATTTCATAATTTATGATTTTTAATTTGCATCATTTGGAGTGAGTCTGGACTTCTGGAGATCCCATGTTACCTTTTTATTTTGAACTATATAAGCTGTTTTCCAGGCTACATGAGCCATATGAAACTTAGTCCTGCAAAGAGAGTCTGTGTGTACTCTTTCTTCATTCATCATTTACATAGCAGTCTATCCAAATAATGGTGATAGGGATCCCAAGTCCCCCTGGGGGCGGGGAAACCCCCGCCCCAGAGGCCCGTTCCCTGGCGCCGCCGGATCGGGCCCCGGGGGGAACTCCGCCCTGACGTGCGCGTCACCCAGAAGTGACGGGAGGACGCCAGGCACGCTGGGGGCGGGGCCATGGCCATCCAAGGGAAAACTCTATGGTTTTCCCTTGTATGGCCGTGGCCCCGCCCCCAGCGTGCCTGGCGTCTTCCCGTCACTTCCGGGTGACATGTTTGCAGCGCGCGCATGCGCGCGCACCAGACACCAGCCGGGAGCCCCCCGCTCCCAGCGAAGATCAACTTGGCAACCCTAAATGGTGATAAATAGCAGAAGCTTTTGTTCTGAAACCTATAATTTTTTGTCCCGTTCGCGGGGAGGGCGTGGTATAAATTGAATTAATAAAATAAAATAAATAATTCTGCACCTTAAAGACTGAAATTAAAATGAAAACTTTAACTTGTTCCAGACACTGCAACTACACTGCAAGCTACTATACACCAACATGCTGCTGTTGAAAACAGTAACTATTTGTCTAGCCTTTGTCACAGCCTGCTGACCAGCCTTTGGAGACCTGATGAGCCAATTTGGGTGGGGTGACAGTGGTTTTGGTTCTAAGAATACAATGCGATAGAGAAGCTTTATAATTAAATAGAAACTAAGTTAAAATTGGTATGGATATTTATGGCACGATACCTTCTGTGGTGTTTCAAGGCTTTACAAGGGCCATTGATGTGTAAGTGGCTCATCTTGGTAAATAATCTGTTCGTCCTATGGTCGAAGATTACCAGGTTCCCCTTGGCAGTTGGTGGTGATGGTGGCTTACTGGGTGGTGGCCATCTCTGGTGATATACTGACATCACCAGGGATGCGCTGATGTTCCTTCCTATGTGCACTGGAACTGACATCAGTGCACCCCCCGCATCTACCACCTGAGAAGTCAGAAGTGCCTACTTGTCCTTTTGCTATGGATAGTTTCAGATTGATCTTGCCTATAGATGCTGACAAGGTCATTGGAAGTGTGAGGGTCACCACTTGTTCTCTGGACCCATCATCATCATGGCTTTTAAAAATATTGGAGCTGTTACTGAAAATCATCAACTTCTCCCTGATTGAGGGGGCTCTCTCTAGGCCCCTGAAGGAGGCAGTTATTAGACCTTCAGATACTAGAGGTATTTGCCCTTCAAGGGCAAAAACCTTTTCTGTGACCAGACCAATGAGATATTAGAAAAAATAAGAAAGAATAAAGTGACTGCCAAGTCTTTGGGCGTCACCTCTCAACAACAGTCCACCTTTAAGTCAAGGCACTTCCCTCGCCATACCCAGCAATCTTCCTGGGGGAAGGGGTATAAATTTCAATCACCACCTGACCATACACCATACAACCCCCAATTCCAACCTTGAAAGCAGCAGTGCCGACAGAAAGGTCAATCTGAGCCTACATACAGAGACCCTCCTGCTAAGAGTACCCAGCAACAATGACTACCTGGCCCAGTTCTTGACAGCAAACACTCTTCCTTTGGACACTGGTGGTCCATTATAATGGATGACAGTTGGGTTTTAAAAATTATAAGTGATGGTTACTGTTTAGAATTTATATACAGATCCCCTTGCTGTAACTCAATACCTGTCTCCACATACTCTAACCCCATGTTGTTCCAAGAGGTTTTAGTGTTGTTGAATAAAGGGGCAATTCAGATGGTTTCATCCCAATACGGGGATAACAGGTTTTACTCCAATTACGTCCTAATAAAGAAGAAAATGGGTGGGCTGTGCCCCATTCTGGACCTGAGAGAGCTTAACAAGTACTTGCATGTACGTAAGTTTAGAATGACCACTCTAAAGGATGAATTCTGTCATCGATAAGAACTCTTGGTTTGCTGCCCTGGATTTACAGGACGTGTATTTTCATATTTCTATTCATAGGGATTACAGAAAATATATGCATTTCCAGTTAAATGGCTGTGCATACTAGTACCCTGTTTCCCCGAAAATAAGACCTACCCAAAAAATAAGCCCTAGCAGGATTTCTATGCATTTGTGGTATAAGCCCTAGTGTGTCTTCTTGAGAAAAAATAAATATAAGACAGTGTCTTATTTTCGGGGAAACACAGTACACGGTGCTGCCCTTCAGGTTAGCAATGGCACTGAGGGTTTTCACCAAATACTTCTCAGCTGTTGTTGCCTTCCTGAGGCTACAGGGCTGTTCTCTGTACCCGTAACTTGACAACTGGTTATTCGTGGCTCCTTCTGAGAAACAACTCACATCTCACATCTCATTGACAGTGGACACTTTGGAGCGGCTGGGTGTCCTCATTAATTGGGAGAAGTGTAACCTGTATTCAACCCAAGGGGTCAAGTTTATAGGTGCCAAACTTCACCCCATTCACTCCATGTACCACAGGGCTTATCTCCTGGTGTCTAGGGCCAGGTGTTTCAAAAATAGGTGTCTCTGTTTACTGCAACCAGGTTTCAGATTGTAGTGCACATTCAGAAGCTATTGGGTTTAATGGCTTCTACCACTTTGACTGTACAACATGCACGGCTGCATATGTGCCCCCTTCAAAACTGTTTTTTATGAAATTTTAGGATGGGGATTGATTCCCAGTGGAAATGGCTGTTCATCCCCAGACCAATCATTCAGTCATTGGCTTGGTGAGCTTCTGACTCTAACCTCCAAAAGGGTATACTGTTGGCCCTGCCTGTTCCTGACATATATATGTACACTGATGCTTCCTTTGAAGGGTGGGGAGCTCAATGTGGCCTGCGTTCCACTAAGGGTTTATTGACATCAGCTGTGTCTAGATTCCGCATTAATATTTTGGAGATGAGAGCAGTTAGATATGCTCTCTTTCTTTGCAGGTCTTGTCCATCTGAAGACTCTGCTGATCTCCTCTGACAATTTGGCCACCAAATTCTGTGTAAACAAGCAAGGAGGAATGGGCTCCTGGAAACTGTGCAGGGAGACCTCCCTCCTTTGGGACTCCACAATCCACAGCCAGACCCATCTGCATGCAATTTATGTCTCTGGCTGGAACATCCTTGCAGACCAGCTCAGCAGGGATCCCTATGCCTTCTGCGAATGGGTGATAGGCAACCAATACCTCCTCCCAATTTTTTGAAAGTGGGGCTCTCCCAAGATCAACCTCTTTGCTTCACAGGTGAACACAAAATGCACCATATATTGCTTCAGGGTGAATGACCATGAGAATTCCCTGGGAGATGCCTTCCTCTTCCACTGGTTGTAGGGACTGTGTTGTGCCTTCTTGCCATTCCCCATTATACCTTGGGTATTGACCAAGCTCAGATCCGACAGGGCCACATGCATCCTCATTGCCCCTCTCTGGCCAAGGAGACCCTGGTTCCCCACTCTTTGGGCCCTATCCAGAGGCAGAGGGACCCCCCTGCCCAATGCACATGACCTCCTGATTATAGGGAAACTACACCACCACGGCATGCAGATGCTTCATCTGCATGCTTGGTTCATTTCACCCTAGATTGTTACCGCATGTAAACCGACAACATGGAAATCCTATAATGCCAAGTGGGATCGGTTTATACTTTGGTCCACAGCAAGATGGATTAAACCTAAATCGTGCCCATTGGTGGAGGTCTTAGAATACCTCATTACCCCCCTAGATAGGGCTTATTCCCTTCCTCAGTTAAGGTCCACTTAGCGGCTCTGTCAGCCTTTCATGTTGGTATTGAGGGTAAATCAATTTTTTTCTAACCCATTGTCAAAGAGAGTTCTCAAGGGATTGTTTAATTTACATTCTCCAGTTTTATTAATATTTTTATTGTTTTAATTTGTCAATACAGAAAGTAATATCAGAAATGCTTCAAATTATTAAAACTACCTCAAAAATACAATATTCTAAAACAAAGTCAGTGTACTTTATAGAACTTAACCATATCACAGAAAGATCCTCTATTAAGCGTAAAATCATTGGTCTAATGAGTTAGGAAAGTAATAGATAAGTATTCTATCATTTGTTAGCTGACATTCCCATAGTAAATTTCACATCACTAGCCATTTGTGATAATATGCATTGGATGGGAGTATATCATGTGTTGAGAGGTAGGAGAATATTGGAAACCAGATTGTTTCGAATTTGGATAGGGATGTCTGATCTGTTTGTGCTCTGCGTATTCTGTCTGTGATTTTTGCCATCACAAACTGTTCCCAAATCTTCTCATGCCAAGCAGTTAATGTAGGTGGCAGTGGAGATTTCCAGCACGTGGCTATTGTCAAGCGAGCTGTTGCTAGGAGTAATGCTATTATCTCTTTAGTTCTGTTATCTATGGTGTCATCCCAGTGGTTCAATAACAAAGCCTCAGGACTGGAGTTGAAATAGTGCGAAGTTATTTCAATAATTTGTTTTTGAACTTCCTCCCAGAAGTAAAGGATCTTTGGGCACCCCCACCAACAATGTAAATAAGTACCGATCTGCCTGCATCCTTTCCAGCATATCGGGTTATTGTTAGAGTCTATTTTATAGAATTGATGCGGAGTTATGTACCACCTAGAATAAAGTTCACAAAATTGTAGTTGAACATTGTATATGCTAGAGCTATTGGCTGGAGAGGACCATATAATGTCCCAATCTGCCTCATTCCATTGTACTGTCAAGTCTTCTTCCCAACAATGTTGGAATTTGAATTTTATCTGGCTCTCCTCCTTTTTTTAAGGCTTAGGGAGTGTTCTTCAAAACAAAATACTTACTGAGAATTATAGTCTAGAGATCTGCCAAGTGCTATGTGGACTGAGGTCCATACAGAAAACATTATACCTGCCTTTTAAGGTGGGTCCCGGCTGGTGGGAACTCCTTCTACACAGAGGTCTTGAGTTAACTAGATCCCTATGCTAGCTGGATCTAACAGCCAAATGGCAGAACTCAAAGAAGCAGGGTGGAGGTTGATTGGTAGAAGTGATCACTGTTAATTCCTTTGGAATATTTATTTCTGCAACATCCAGAGCAAGCCACTAGATGGACTATTAGACCAATCCAGTGTTCAATACAGAATAGTGTTTCAAACATCTCCCACTATTATGTTTGAACTTCACTGGTCCCCCATTCCATGCACCCATTGCTGCCCGACTGTCTCTTAACTCAGAAGGAGTGGGGGGAAATTAGGACAAGAGCTGTCACAATGATTCATTATATTTCACAGACATATGGGGAGGGTTGCCAACTCTTCCGCCCTCCTCTAATGGTTTCGAAGGAAGCATCTGTCTCTGTACCATCCATTCAAATTCCACGTGATGAAATTCCTCATAGCAGCATGGGCTGCCAACCTCCAGCTCCAGGTGGAGCCTGGAGTTCTCCCAGAATTACAACTGATCCTCAGACTGCAGAGATCGGTTCCTCTAGAGGCACAAGCAGCTTCAGGAATTGGACTCAATGGCTTTACATCCAAGCTGATTGCCATCACTTCCCCAAACTCCACCATCCGCAGCACTGCTGCCAAACAACCAGGAATTTCCCACACAGGAGTTGCCATCCCTAACTGGAAAGGAAAGGCTTCCCTCTTCCAGACTGGCGACAGCTCATCAAAACTGTGTGTCACCCTGTGTTTTCATACCCCTGGCTCCACTCCGTTAATATAGACAACTGTCAACTGAAAGCAGAAAACAAAGACCGAGGCTGCTTGTTGTGACTGGATAAAAGGATGGCAACCCAGTAGTTTTTGCAGTCAGAGACCTATCCCCAAGGTAGGATTACCAACCTCTACATGGAGCTTGGAGTTCTCCAGGAATTATAACTGATATCCAGACTACAGAGCTCAGTTCCCCTGGAGAAAATGGCAGCTTCAGAGGGTGGACTCTGTGGCATCACATCCCTGCTG
>NW_015174312.1:85759-102321 GCF_001447785.1 Gekko japonicus | reverse complement strand
GGAAATAATGCCTTTTGGGGAGTTAGGGTAAAGTTTAATAATTTTTTCCAAGTTCGTTAACTCTCTTTGAAATGTACCCAACCCTGTAAGATAATCAATAAGATTTCTTAATCGGAAATACTGAAGCCAAGGTGCGCATTTGCCCATTTTCTGGTTGAAGTACTGTTTATCCAGTATTTTTCCTTTTTCTACTAAGTCGTATGGGTGTCTGAGATCAGCTTCCTCCCAGTCTTCGAATGTATGCAGAGTTAGACCAGGAAGAAACCCGCTTTGACGTGTAAATGCCGACATTTGAGAAATCCCTTGGGGAAGGAGTTTCTTGTTCTGATCCCATGTTTTGATTGCTGCTGATAAAAAACATATTTTCCTTGATTGATCTTGGTCTTAAGTCAGGCTTGATCCAGGCGATTTCCTGAAGGTCGTATGGAGCTGTATAAAGAGGTTCAATTTGTCTCCATTGCTTTTGGCTATCCTTGTATTGCATTTGGACCACTTGAGATATTATCGTGGCTTGGTGGTAGGCTTGTAATGAGGGAAAGTCTAAACCTCCTAGTTTAGCGGGTCTTTGCAATATGTTATTATTTATTCTCGATTTTTTTTTATTTTACATCCTCCAGTTAAAGCTCCCTTACCAATGTGGAGGCATTCGCACCGCTAGTCTCTGTGATTTTTTCATGTTATCTTATAAAGCTGCATTCCTTATCGCCATTACCTCAGCTCGTAGAGTAGGAGAACTTAGAGCACCAAAGTGTGACACTCCTTTTCTTAGGGTACATAATGACAAAGTAGTGTTACGTCCCAGCTTGGACTTCACCCCCAAGCTTGTCTCTCAATTTCATATCTGCCAAGACTTATAATTTCCCAAATCGACAAACCCTGTCAGAGAGAGCCACGCCCACCTTAGATGTCCAAAGGGTTTTATTGTATTACCTGGACTGAACTTCCAGTTTCAGGAAAGACGACAACCTATTTGTGTGTTCCAAAGGCCCCAGTAAGGGGAAGGCTGTCTCTGCACAGGCTGTCTCTAGATGGGTTACATCTGCCATTAGGCTTTCCTATCACAGGGCAAACCAAGAGTGCCGGTTCTCCAACTAGAGCACAAGCCTCAGCAGCAGCATTCTGAGGAGCTGTAGGCATCTCAGAGATCTGCAGAGCTGCCAAATGCTCCTCTCCATCAACATTAAACACTGTGCCATCGATGTTGATTCCAAGGGAGACAGAGCTGTGTGGAAAGCAGTGCTACAGCCATTATTTCACTGAATGGCCCACATCCCCCTCCTTGGCTAAGCCAGCTTCCTAATCTCTCATGTGGGACTGCACAGAAGACATGATGATGAAAACACAGTTGCGCTTACCTGTAACTGATGTTCATCAAGTGTCTTCTTTGCAGGCACACATCCCTCCCTCCTACCCCGCAGTGGGCCTGATGCCTTAGGGGCTTCTCTATGGCAGTGGAAAGAGGACTGAGGGAAGAGGGCTCCACCCTGCCCTCGTCATGTGACCATTTGAGCGGGAAAATCAGCCACTGTTCTTGCCGAGGGGAGGGGGAGCACCTAGCTATTAAACTCTAGAAGATGTTGGAAACTTCTCTGTGGCAGGCCTGCCCTTAGGCAGTCCCCATGTGTGCCTGTGCAGAAGACACTCAATGAACATCAGTTACAGATAAGCGCAATCATGTTTTGCCCATTTTGAAACCGTCTCATTGGCTGCTAATCTGTTTCAGAGTTCAATTCAAGGTGCTGGTTATGACCATTAAAACCCTTCATGACTGGATATTTGGATGCGACAGGCACTTCAGGAACCAACCAATGATCATATACGTTCTGGGGATGGATGGATCACCTTCTGCCGTCTGTTTTGCTTCTCTTGGACAAGTTCTAGGGGAGGGGGAACAAAGACAAAAGTGACAAGAGAGAAATTTGGGGACTTACCTCATGGTGAAGAGACTGTGGAAAAATTCCTGCTCAAATCAGACACCGTTGAAGTGGAGATTATATCCCTAGGCTGTATTATTACTGCCTTGAAGACTAAAAACAAAGATGGAGAGTTCTTGGACATTATTCTGGGATTTGATCACTTGGAAGCCATCAGTGTTCTCACAGGGGTGAAATTTCCATGCCAGTGCCTTATCAGCAACTCTCCTTCCAGTTTGTCTCCAGGCTCAGTTCAGCATCTTGTTTAGACTTGAGTCCCTGCGATGCGCACAGACAACAAAGAAAAATGCATTCTGGAAGGCTCTTTTGAAAGTACCTGATTGCTTTTGCTGCCTTGGGGTTTTGTTGTTGTTAGATCATTATGTTTTATGTGTCTATTTTGTATCCTGCATTTATTGTTACTCATTTTGAGTGCTTTTTATACAGAAAGGTGGGATATAAATCTAGGACCTAAATAATTAATGGCTGTTGTTGTGCACCGCTTCTTTAAGAGGCTAAACTAGAAGGCCTCAGTGCAAGCAGGAGGGACTCTGTTCACTTTTTCTGCTCCTAAGTTGCAGGACTGCTGGGTCTGTACAAACTGTTTGAGAATTGACCAGGACAACCCTGGGCATACTACACAAGAAACTGAAGTTCAATGTTAAATAATAAACCGTTAAGTTAAAGGAAAAATAAATATGTCAGCGCATTGGGATGCCATTTCTTAAATAATAAACCATTAAGTTAAAGGAAAAATAAATAAATATGTCAGCGCATTGGGACACTGTCACATCTCTTCCATTTTTATGCCATTTTAACTGAAGTTCAATGTTAAATAATAAACCGTTAAGTTAAAGGAAAAATAAATATGTCAGCGCATTGGGATGCCATTTCCCCCTCAACAGCTGAGTGGCAGCAGGGAGTACCTACCCTCTCAGTGGAGGCCCGGCAAATCCTACTATGGCCGATGCCAGGCATGGAATTCTTTTCCTAACATCTCCTTAAAAATTGCAAACAAATAAAAATAAAAAGAGCTCCCTGTCTTTCTAATATTTGCATCTCGTCTTCCTTTAATCTCTCTATCCTATCACCTTTCTGAACATGCCTCTTTTAAGAGAACTTGTTGCCTGCTTCCTTGTGCATGTGCTCTTAGAATTAAGTTAGAGCATAGTTTTCACAGTAATGGGTATGGGTTCTGCACACACACCCAAGCCCCTGCACTCTCCATTCCTTTCTAGCATCATATGTACAGCAAGAAAGCAATAACTCTCTTCAGAATAGATTATTTATGGACTCCCCGTTTGCACTCACCTTCCTTCCTTCCTTCAAATAGCTAACCCTACAAAAAGTCCCTTTTAAACAAAACACAACTTGGGGGAGTCACTTGGAGTATGGAGTGGCAGGAACTAACTGGCACACTGGATCTTGGGGGTGTACCTGGGTGATTTTATTGCAGTAGCAGCAAAAATATTTGTCAGCGTGATGCTTTCCACATTAGCTGATAACTGCTGAAGGTCCATGCTGCCTTGCTTTTCTTCATTGGCCATCGCTATCAGGCGTTGAATAGTTTAAAACATTTACTGTATTTCATTCCCTCCTTCCTTTCTAAGACTGTTCAATTATTTTTGTCTTTGACTAGATGTTTATTAATGAGTATTAGATCCTGGCAAGAAGGCGACCTGGGAGGACTTACAGGGGAAGGGACATTCTATTCTCCTCTCCCCTGCTAGTCTCTGGGGTTCCTGCTCTGATAAGTGGAACCTTGAGCTGGAAAGCATGTATGGTGCACTTTTTGTTCCAAGCCTGCCACCCTCATCTGACCAAGTGATGAAGATAGGCAGGCTGGGTTTGGAACAGAAAGTGAGCTGGACGTATTTTCTATTGTCAATTTCCCTTTCTTCACCAGCCAGGTGATAGGGGATAAGCGGGGAGAGCAAAGCATTCTAGATATCCAATTGGGTGACTTAGTTACAAAAGAACCTGCTGTATCAGGTCTAGGAAATAACTAAGCCACATTGGCCTTTTTTGTTAAAAGATTCTCAGTTTGGTGTTGTGGTTAAGGGGCTCTAATCTGGGAGAACCAGGTTTGATTCCCCACTCCTCCACGTGCAGCTGCTGGATGACCTTGGAATCTGAATCCAGTTGTTTGTAAAAAGCAGCATTTGAGAGCTGTCTTTGAGCCTCCTGGACATAGTCTGATCTATTCATGACGACAGCTCCACCTTTGTCTGCCTCTTTAATTATAATATCTGGATTGTTCCTGAGACTGTCTATGGCCTTCCTTTCAACATGGTTGAGATTCTGTTGTAAGCCATACACTTCTTTTTCTACCCTTCTGTTCTCCCTCTTTAGCCCCAAGCTTCCCCATCTTAAGTGGGATACATTGTGCAGTTTGTGTCTGTATTTTAGAATATTTGGCATTTAGTTTTCTAGTGCTGATACATGTATAAGGTACATGTTTCTTCCTGACCAGACACAGTAATTAAGTGGATGTTTCTATAAGATATAAGGTGCTTAGTTTGGATTTAAGTTTAACAACTGCAATATTTGTTCGAAAATAGAGTGCGTTCTGTGCTGGAAATATTTATGTAAGTGCATATGACAATACTTGTCTGCCAAACAAATGAAAAAGTCAATCAAACAAACTTTCCTTAGGCCTATACTTTCTAACTTCATTAAGCAATATTTGTATGCCTGAACTGTAGTATTTATTAGAGCATGTTAATTATAATTTTAATGCAGGTTTTAAAGCACAAGATAATCTTGTTAAGCTGAACTGTATGTTTTACAGCCCAACATTTGAACAATGCACAGCTGATTCTCTGGCAAGATTCCACTAGGTTATTAATTAACTGATTTACTGCTGCATCATCTGCTCCCTGAGTTGGTCATATGAATTACCTATTTAACTGTGTAGTTTGCGGCTCGAGGTTCCCAAACTTATTTGCCCTACTGCCCCCTTTTCAGGAAAAAAAAATTACTCAGTGCCCCCCTGGACATCTACCTTCAAGAAGTGGACAAAAAGATGCAGTTTGTGGGTCTGCACCTGGATCGTTCCAGCCCACCTGGATTGTTCCAGCGCCCCCAAGGGGGTGGTATTGCCCATTTTGGGAACTGCTAATTTTGGAACATAGGCATTCTGAGATATATTAGTTTGCTTAGCAAGGTTATTACAAATTCTCAACCCTATTGCATAGCTGGAAACAGAGTATTGGAGGGGGGGGTCCTCCAAAAAGTACATGAGTCTTTCCTACTGTAATCCATTTTATTTGAAATGCTATGATGAAAACGCCTTGTGTGGATATATTACCATAATGATTTCTTTAACGTATTTTAAAACATTTCAAGTGATGTTTTGGATTTTAAGTTCCAAAACTGATTGTGGATAGTGAATTTATTCTAGGCTTTCTGATCTTTACTTTGTATTGCTAGTCAGTTAATGGCTTACTTACAAATTCTGTGAAAAAATGATGAATATAGTGAAGAAGAAGAAGAAGAAGAAGAAGAAGAAGAAGAGATTGGATTTATAGCCCGCCCTTCACTTGGAGTCTCAGAGCGGCTTACAAACTCCTTTCCCTTCCCCTCCCCACAACAGACACCCTGTGAGGTGGGTGGGGCTGAGAGAACTCTGACACAAACTGCTCTTTCAGGAACAGCTGTGCCAGAGCTTGTGACTGACCCAAGGTCACATCAGCAGGTGCAAGTGGAGGAGTGGGGACTCAAACCCGGTTCTCCCAGATTAGAGTCCGCACACTTAACCACTACACCAAACTGGCTCTCATATACCTTATGGTTATGAATTAGGTTTTCATTTTATGTTTTAAAGATAGCGTCTGAATGTCTTAATTCTATTGGGGTTTTTCGTCTTGTTATTTTGGAGGTTATCTTGATATGTAGTACTTTTGGCATTCAATAAGATGTCAGGATCCCACTGATTTTCTTTCAGCTCATAGGAGTTTATAGGCTAGGATACGTCTATTTATTTATTTACTTATTTATTGGATTTACTAGGCTGCCCTTCCCTACAAGTAGGACTACAACAGAATAATAGACAATCTTTGTATAAAACTAGTTTAAAACAGTGCAATAAATACCAATAAATAAAAACAGTACATATACAATATATAAGATGGCGGAGGAATCCCAACTCCTCAGCCTTCCTGGGGGAAGGGGTTATGAGGGATGGGGAATTATATGAGAGTGCCAAAGGAAGCCCTGTCACTGTCCTCAACTGAAGGCCTGGTGGAACATCTCTGCCTTGCCTGCCCTGTGGAAAGGTAACAGCTCCCACAGGGCATGGATGTCTTCCGGCAGAGCGTTCCACCAGGTGAGGACAGCTGGACTCCTCTCAGGCTGGGGACCACCAGGAGGTTCTTGTTTCCTGAGCATAACACTGTCCCAGGGGCATACTGGGAGAGGCGGTCCCGAAGGTATGTAGCTAAATTCCTGGGAACAGTATCTGTCTGATCACCCATCAACAGAAATAGCTGGGTGTCATCAGCATATTGATGGCATCCCAGCCTGAAACTCTGCACTAGCTGGCCAAGGGGGTGCATATAGATGTTGAACAACATCAGGGAGAGAAGTGCCCCTTGAGGAACCCCACATTCCAGTGGGTATCTTGGGGACACTGTCCCTCCCAGTACCACTCTCTGTCCCCGACCATGGAGAAATGAGGTGAGCCATTGCAAGGCTGTACCATGAATTTCAGCGTCGGCGAGGCAGTGAGTCAATAGATCGTAGTCGAGTGTGTGGAATGCTTCTGTGAGATCAAGTAATATCAGCAGCGCTGACCCATCTTGATCAAGCTGTCTGCAGAGATCATCTATGAGGGTGACCAGCGCCATCTCCATCCTGTGGCCAGGGCAGAAGCCTGATTGAAATGTATCCAACACCGATGTGTCTTCCAGAAATTTTTGGAGCTGTTCGGCCACTGCTCTTTCAATTACCTTACTCAGAAAGATTCAAGACTGGGTTGTAGTTGGTCAGATCCATAGGATCTGAGTTTGCTTTTTTCAAGAGCAGAACAACCACTGCCTCCTTCAGCCTCCCTGGAAAAGTCCCAGAATCCAGAGACAGATTGATAATTTCAAGGGGGCCTCAAACTCTCACTGCTGGCCTTCACCAGTTTTGAGGGGCACGGATCCAAGAGGCAAATGGTTGGCCTAACAGCACTGAGAATTCTGTTGACATCAGCCTGGGAGAGCCGACTGAAGGTGTCAAAACCGATCCAGAGACAGCCAAGGGGCCTCCAGTTTGCACACTGTATCAATATTGACTGGAAGGTCACGGCGGAGTGATGAGACTTTATCTGCAAAAAAGCTCACAAATGCCTCACAGCTTAAGGTCAAATTTCTATTACTTTGGATCCTCCCAGAAAAAGGATGTAAGAGACCTGATTATCCTAAACAATTGTGCCAGGGAGAGCTAGCAGATGAAGTGGATGCTACATAGAACTCTTTCTTTGCAGTCATCACTGCCATCTCACAGGATTTCATAAGCGTCTAGTTTGGTGTAGTGGTTAAGTGTGCAGACTCTAATCTGGGAGAACTGGGTTTGATTCCCCACTCCTCCACTTGGATGACCTTGGGCAAACCATAGTTCTGTCAGAGCTGTTCTCTCAAGGACAGTTCTGGAAAGAGCTCTCTCAGCCCCCACCTACCTCACAGGGTGTCTGTTGTGGGGAGGGGAAGGGAAAGGAGTTTGTAAGCCGTTCTGAGACTCCGAGTGAAGGGTGGGGTAAGAACATAAGAACATAAGAGACGCCAATGTTGGATCAGGCCAAAGGCCCATCCAGTCCAACACTCCGTGTCACACAGTGGCCAGAAATACCAGTGCCATCAGGAGGTCCAGCAGTGGGGCCAGGACATTAGAAGCCCTCCCACTGTTGACCCCCCCCAAGCACCAAGAAGACAGAGCATCACTTGCCCCAGAGCCCCTATCTATACCTTGTGGCTAATATCCACTGATGGACCTCTGCTCCATATGCCTATCTAATTCCCTCTTGAAGCCGTCCATGCTTGTAGCTGCCACCACTTCCAGACTTGAACACATATTGACCTCGATCAAAGTGTGGGTAGTTTAAATCACCTATTACAACTGTTATTTCATCTAGCCACTATCTTTAATTCATTCATTAATTTATAATCCTCTATCTTTTGGTCTGCTGGGCGATAACAAACTCCCAGTGTTAAGCTTCCTTTTGGGCCCACTATTTCAACCCATAGCATTTCCAGAAGCAAATCCAATTCTCTTACCCTCTCAATCTTACTGGACTGTATACCCTCTCTGACATACAGAGCCACCCCACCTCCAACTCTCCCCCCATCCTTCCGATATAATTTATAACCAGGAATCACTGTATTCCACTGATTTTCCTCATCCCACCAAGTTTCTGAAATACCCAAAATGTCTATTCCCCCCGCCCAACACCAAGCATTCCAATTCCCCGATTTTACCTCGGACACTTCTAGTGTTTGTGTATAAGCACCTATAGTTTCCCATGCATGTTAAGCCCACAACCTTCCTCTGTCTGCCTCGAGATCTTGCCAGGCAGTCCATATTGTTAGAGATAGTCTCAGTGGACAATTCTAATCCATTTCCTTGTAGAAAAGTAAAAGCTACCCCTTCATCCCTTTGAGATGAGCCACCCCGAACCAGAGACTTTTCATCTCCTGTCAGCTTTCCCGCAATATTCAGTTTAAAAACTACTCTGCCACCTTTATGATTTAAGTGCCAGCAGCCTGGTTCCTTCTCGGGACAAGTGGATACTATCTCTTTTGCACAGCTTCCTCTTGTTCTATCTTTCTTATTGTTCTTCATTTAGTTTAGTTTCTCAGTACTTATGCTTTAATCAGTCATAGAACACCCTCCATGGTCCCATAAATTCTTCTTTTATTTTTTCTTTTAGTATATTTTGTCAATTCAGCACATTCCATAATCTTCGTTATCAACTCATTAAGCGTTGGGATTTTCAAAGTCCTCCATGTCATTGCAAATAAGATTCTAGCTGCTATTATAAAGTATCTATGGTTCTTATCTAAGTCATCTGGTAAACAGTTTAACAGAAATATTTCTGGATTAAAAGCTATTGTAATATTCAACACTGATTGTAAAAGAGTATGTACTCCAATCCAGTATTTATGAACATTTTTACATGTCCACCACATATGATAGCATGATCCAACATGATTATTACATTTTCAGCATCTTTTTTTAAAAATACATTTTAGCTAATCTATCTGGGGTTAGGTGCAATCTATAGAACATTTTATACAGATTTTCTTTAAACGAAACAGGATTTAGTCAACTTGATATTCACATTCCATATTTTACTCCATTGTGACAAGTCTATGTTATTATAGCTTAGATTTTGCATCCATTTAATCATACATTCTTTAACTATTTCATCCTGCATATTCAATTGCATCAGCATACCATATATTTTCTTTAACAGTTTATCTTTTGAAGTACATAATAATTTTTCAAATGCACCTTGTTCTGAATAAAATCCATCTGTCTGTTTATCCTTACTATATCTAGATTCCACTTGTACTCTAGTCTACCAATCTAAATTTATTTCCTGCTCTGAGACGCCGAGTAAAGGGTGGGGTATAAATCCAATTTCTTCTTCTTCTATAAGATACTCTCATGGCTTCATTGCAAACACACTGCCAAATTCGCTCTAGTCATCTAAGCTCCCGCTTCATCCCTCTGAGTTCCATGGTGTACCTGGGGATGTTTTTTGACAAAGGTGAAGAGGATGTTGGGGGGCGATTTCGTCGATGGAGCCAGGTATTCCAGTCCTTTTAAACGCTCATCTAAGGAATTGCTAGACGGCATGGGATTCTGCAGAGCATTCTGGAATCCAGCTGGATCCATTAGTCTCTGTGAGCAAGCAAAAAATCTGCTCGCTCCCTAGACAGGGTGCATGGGGACATCCAGCCAGACCTTCAGGGTACAATGATCTGACCATAGCACCAACAGTTTGGCCATCAGATCAGTATCAACCCCCACTCCAAAGATCAGGTCCAGCGTGCAGCCTGCTTGATGTGTGGGCCCTGATACAATCTGGGTGAGCCCTAGTGCTGCCATGGGCGACACCAGGTCCCCTGCCTGCTGCGAGGAGACAACATCAGCATGGACATTGAAATCCCTGAGTATAATAATCCTTGGGAACTCTTTTGGAGGGCAGATATAATAAAGTATCATACTCTAATAGAACATGCAGATGCTCATATCATACAATTGAAACCATTGAACATATGATTAAGGAGTGCCCTATATTCATTGAGTTGAGGGCTAATTTAGTCACCCCTTTACTTAAAGATATGGAACTGCTAAATGTGTGAGCCCAGGTGTCATGGCTACTATCGGATACCAATGATCATGTCACCCTCTCAGTGGCAAAATTCATAGGCGCAATAATCAAATATAAGAGAAATAATACTAAGGTATTTTAAAATATTTTCTTTGGTTCTGATTTCTGCTTAAGGTGATAGCAGTATGAGCAGTACTAGATAGATAGATCCTTGGGAACTCCAATGCTCAGCGAGCTGCCGCCTCGAGCAAGCTCAGGAGGCTGTCCACCAGTGCTCTAGGCCGACGGTACACCAGAAAGACAGCCAAACTCATCTCAGAATCCCATATGCTCTACATAATCAATGCCTGCAATCTTCGGGGTGGAGAGTGCCCTGAAGGAAATACTCTCACAGATGAGTATCGCCACCCCCCACCCACCGCCCCACTGTTCGAGTCTGATGTAGGACCGAGAAACCTGGAGGGGATAGCTCTTTTAAGGTGACAGTCTTGCTTTCCCTCGTCCAGGTCTTCGTCAAGCATGCCAGGTCCACTTCTTGTGCTGTGATAAAATCTCGCAGCGTTGAGGTCTTATTATTAATGGACCTGGTGTTGCACAATAGCAGTGTTGAAGGTGGGGGGGGAGTGAAAAGTCCTAGCCCTCACACCTGCATATCTTGGGATGGGACAAAGGTTGAAAGGAGCCCGAGCTTGCCCATATCTCCATCTCCTTCCGGTCCAAGAAGTGTGCTCATACGGTAAAAGCAATAGTGAAATCCTCAATTAATTATTCAAATACTTGTGTATTTGAATAAAGCAGCAAGGATTCTTTCCAACCATTAATTCTTTGCTCCAAATTGCACCTCTTAGGTATTCAAGAACATTCATGTCATTCTGCCCCTAGCATAGATTGAGAGCAAATACTGTTTCCTGAAATCATTAGGATTCAGCATTTGGATCTAGATAACTTTAGTTAGCAGAATTAAGAAAATTATAAATCAGTTGTTTTCAGAATACTTTGTATTCTTTCTATTATCTACATAATGTTTTCCCCTGACTTTCAAATTCTTAGTCTGGAACCTAATGTTGGAATCATTGCTGCATCAGAGTGAAATTTCTTTAAGATGGCCTCTGCTGCCCTCTCCTGCTGATGCTCCTTACCTGGTCTCTGGCTCAGGACAAAGTAAGTGGCTGCTGTCTGTGAGTCAGAACTTTCTGTCTAGAACAGGGCAAAAGGTCTTCAAGAAGCATTTTGAAAAGCAACAAAAATACTCCCCAAGCTGTTGAGCAATGTTCTGGTTTCATTTTATCTTGGGATTTTTAGGAAAACAGATGTGTTGCTGTAGGTTATGTCTGGGTAAATTTCTATCTAAATTTATCCATTAAAGAGAAAAGTAAGCATGTGGTAATAAGGGGAAGTACTTGATAATGAATAGAGTAATCAGGATTAGTAGTAAGGGAAAATAAGATTTATAGTGCTATGAGATAGAAAATAATTTTGAAAAGTGAAATAACTTTTCCTGAAGAACCAGAGGTGATGTCACTACCTTGAAATAAAAAGTATTTCTATAAGAGCCAATGAGATTTGTCATTAATGCTTGCATCATGGCAACACAAATAAAAGCTTCCATGCTTTATTCATTGTTGTGTCTTTTGTGGTGTGTCACATGGGAACTGCATATGCACAGGCCAGCTACAGACATTCTAAAAGCTCTGGACAATGCAAGGTGCTTTTCCACCCTTTGGCGTGGTTCTTACACAAAGTGCATATAAAATAAGGAAGAGCACCTCTCTGTTTGTCTTTCACCACTGCTGAAGAAGGACATCTCTCTTTTGCTGTTCCACAGATAGTGTTCTGAATCCGTTTATGTAGGCTTTCTTTTCATGTCTCTTGGGGGTTTATTCTATTCAACCACATGGCTCTGAAAGCCCTGTTTCAGAAGTGCTCCTGTTGTGGAACCAAGGTGTCTCAGTTGGACTTGCACAACTCTTGCCTTCTGTGCCTTGGAGAAGCTGGTGACAACACAAGGTGTATAGTCTGTAAAAAATTCACTCTGAAGGCTGGCAATGACCAGGCTTAAAGCAAATGTGGTGTTGGAGGAGGATTTTACGAATACCATGGACAGCCAAAAAAGACAAATAAGTGGGTTCTAGGTAAAATCAAGCCTGAATTATCTCTAGAAGCTACTAAATGGCTACCATAATTTGGTCACATCATGAAAAGACAAGACTCACAGGAAAAGACAATAATGCTAGGTGATGTTGAAGGCAATAGGAAAAGAGGAAGACCCAGCGTGAGATGGGTTGCCTCAATAAAGGCAGCGATGACTTTCAGTTTGCAAGATTTGGGCAAGGCTGTTAATGTTTCATAGGGTCAGCATAAGTTGGAGGCGACTTGACAGCACATAACACACACACGGGAAGACTCCCTGAAAAGGATGGAATTGACTCTGGCTCCAGGAGGGAAGAAAGGCCTCCTGGGTTCCACCAGTCGTCTTTGGTCTTCTGTGCAGTCCCACATTGGGGACTGTGCACACAGAGGCCTGCCAGCGGAGAGAATTTAGCTTCTTAGGAGTAGAGAGGGTGGCCCTTCTCCTTGGCGCATGCCCAGAGTGTTTACCACCAAAACTGCTCCGAGGGAATGGGGTCAGGGGCATAGCCACAGTAGGGTATCATGGGGCCACACCCCTTAACTCAACACCACGCTCCACAACCCCTGCTGCCAGAAACAAGGTTTTACAATAAATTATACTTTTGTGTGCTGCACGCTGCCTCTCCAAACATTCTCCAAGTGTTTTTGTCCGATTCAATTCCTTGTTCACTTACTTGTTCACTTCCTTGACCAGCGGTCAAGATTAGCCAGTAGTGGCACCCATTATTTTGCCAGCTCAGCCATTCCTTCACCAGTTTGTTTACATTCCCCCGTGAGTCAGTCACCAACCATTCCCATGGCTTGGCAGCGGCAGGCAGCTGATCCTGAACCCCAGTAGGCACCTTTGTATTCAATGCGTACTCTTTACAACTGCAAAAAGTGCAGCGGCTCTTGAGGGGGAGGGGTTGGGGCGAAGAGCTAAAAATACAATCCATTGTTGAAGAGCCGCTGCAGGAAGAATACCCAACAAGCCTGCACCTCTCTGATATTCAGAGAGGTGCAGGGGGAGGTCTTCCTGCTTCTGCAGCCAACTTCGGTGCTATTAAAGTCTTGATTTCCAATTTTCAGTCGAACCAGTTCCGATCTGTGCTTCAGGTGTAGTGGTTCTTGGGCTTTATGACCTTGACAACTGCAGTAGTTTCCCTGGCCAGGTTACATTTATGCTCCCTGCAGAACTGGTTCTTGTGGAATTTCAGTTTATCTTCCCAAGCCCAATCCACCTGTTCACCTACTTCCAGAGGTATCATTAGATCTCAATCGTGGTCAGTGTTCCCTCTAAGCTGAGTTAGTGTGAGCTTGCTCACCGTTTTTTAGCCTCCAGCTCACACATTTTTGTCTTAGCTTAGGAAGGATGGCTCCAAAGCAAACTAATTTAGCAGTAGCCAAATTGCTCGCTCACAACTTTAATGCCAGTAGCTCACAAACTAGAATTTTTGCTCATAAGACTCCACTGCTTAGAGAGAGAGCATTGATCATGGTGGTCTTTAGATGTCAACTCATTAGTGGGAGAACCCATTGGGATACAACTTCCTACCCAAACAGTTACCACAGATGCCTCCTTGCTGGGTTGGGGTGCACATTGTGGGGATGTCACAGTGCAAAGTGTTTGGTCTGAACTTGAATCTACTATACACGTTGGTTTTCTTGAACTAAGGGTGATCTGTTAAGCTCTTGCTTCTTTTGCAGACTTAGTCTGTAACAAAAACATACGGGTGCAGACAGACACCACCACCATTATGTTTTATGTCAACTAGCAATGTGGTACAGGGTCGTTGTCTCTCTGCAGAGAAGCTGCAAAAATCTGGAAATGGGCAAGTCAGAGCATCTCCCTTCACACCATCCATACTGCTGGGGCCCACAACTCCATGGTGGATACCCTGAGCAGATTTACCCTCCTTCATCATGAGTGGTCCCTTTCAAGGAAGTATATCCTTCCCATTTTCCAGAAATGGGGGTTCCCATCCATAGATCTTTTTGCCACCTCACCAAAGCAACACTTTCCTGCTCTCAGGCGGGGCATGACAGAGAGTTGCTGGGGAATGCCTTCCAGATCCTTTGGACAGGGGCCCTCTTCTATGCTTTCCCCCATCCCCCAATTGGGAAAGTAGTAGCTGGGCCTCGGGCACAGGACACTCACTCTATTCTGCTCACCCTCTTCTGGCCCTGGCAGGTCTAGTTAACAGATTTGCTGCTCCTATCCAAGGAACATTGCATTCCTCTGGAACCTGCGCCAGATCTCTTCCGCAACCCCTTCAGATATCAGGATGTAGTCAGACTTCGTTTGACAGTATGGTTCCTGAACCCATCCGGTTAGCTTTTTATTCAAGGGTATTATAGGTAATCCTTCACTCTAGAAAGCTGTTGACTCACAATTTCGACCTTTGGAAATGGGATCATTTTACTGAATGGACAAAGAAGAAAGGTTGGAATCCTTTGTCTTGTCCTTTGCACCTTGTTCTGGAGTACCTTCTGTTACTTGAGGATGTACGACAAGCTCCTTCCTCTGTGATGGTACATCTGGTTGCAATTTCAGCCTTGCCATGATTTTCTTGATGATTCATCTGTTTTTCCCCATCACATATCTAAGCAGTTCCTCAAGGGCCTCTCTAATCTGTGTCCTCCAATGCCCCATGTAATGGCTCAATGGCCTCTGCCTTGGTACTGTCTCAACTAATGTTGCCTTCCTTTGAACCACTTCACAGTTGTTTTATCTTTCTGCTATCCCCCAAGGTCACCAGCACCTCTGCTAGGAGGTTTGGGGAGCAGCTCCCCCTAGAGATGACCCACCGTTTGTTCAGGTTTTCCCTAATAAAGTTGTTCTCCAGCCTAATTTTGAGTTGTGTCCACTTTTCATCTGGCCCAGTCTGTCTCATTGCCTGTATTTTTTTCCTGACCCTTCATCCCCAGCAGAAAAAGCACTGCATGGTTTGGATTTAAAAAGAGTTTTGTTGTATTACCTGCACTGCACAAAAGTGTTTTGAAAGTGTTGTTCTTTATTTGTCTATTTTGCTGGCCCTTGGGTGGAATGTGCTGCATCTTCACAGACTGTATCCAGGTGGATAGTTCAGACTATTAGACTATGTTACGGACATACTGGTGTTGCTTGCCCTCTATCTCTGAGTGCATTCCACTAGGGTGCAAGCCTCTTCTACAGAATTTCACAGAGGCGTCCCATTGCAAGAAGTCTGCAAGACCATTAGTTGGTTGTTGTTGGACACATTCATTTGGCACTACGTTGTTGACATGGACTCCTGTAGAGAGACTGTGTAGAGAGACTGCTGTTGGGAAAGCGGTCCTGCACTCTCTGTTTGACTAGAGCTGAGCAGAGCATAGGTGTCGACCGGATCTGACATAAATGTCACTTTGTTGGGCCAGGCCGTGCATGCCATAAAATGTAACATGAGGTACCAGAGATATAAACTTTATAAAAGTGGTTTCAGATGTCAAATAGCAATAGCAGGTGAATGACAATAGCAGGCTTGATTGGATTAGGTGTGATATGCAGAGGGGTGGCAGGGGGGTAGTAGGCGTGGAGATAACAGTGTTGGTAATGAGACAGGAAACCTAGGTCTCAATTCAGTCCACGAGGATGCAAATAATAAATGGACATAAATCTGACATTAGAAACCACAACATTCAGTTGCTGACCTAAGAGTAGCAGTGCTCTTACAAAGGAATTTCAAAGGAGGAGGAGGGAGGAGAGGAGGAGATTGGATTTATACCCCGCCCTTCACTACCCAAAGGTGTCTCAGAGCGGCTCACAAACTCCTTTCCCTTCCCCTCCCCACAACAGACACCCTGTGAGGTGGGTGGGGCTGAGAGAACTCTGACACAAACTGCTCTTTTTCAAGGACAGCTGTGCCAGAGCTTGTGACTGACCCAAGGTCACATCAGCAGGTGCAAGTGGAGGAGTGGGGAATCAAACCCGGTTCTCCCAGATTTGAACTGAGACCTCGTTTTCCTGTCTTATTACCAATGTGTGTTGTTATCATTTGGCATCTGAAATCTCTACCCTCCAAGATATAAGGACCAATCCAAGTGTTCTAATTCCTAATCAGGCTCTTTTTGGGAAGAAAAATCCAAATAGGAACAGAGAAATCCAATCTGTCTGTCGAAGAGTTAACGGTGCAGGAAGGACTGAGGGAAAATGGCGCCTCTCTTCCTCGGTTCAATTTTGGCAGGAAATGCTCTGGGCACGT
>NW_015174312.1:77605-84033 GCF_001447785.1 Gekko japonicus | reverse complement strand
TGAAACTTCCTGTACCCTTGTTGAGCAAGCTGCTCCCACTACAGTGTGATATCATAGTGTGCTTCACAGGGATTGCTGGTGGGACATGTAGGCCTGTATTTTCAGCATGGCATATGAGCATTAGTTTGAGCGAGGTTCTTTTTTCCCTTCGTGCTATGTTTGAAAACTGACGTTAGCCAAAGTTTTTGAGAGTTGGGTTCAGGATTGCTGTGATGGAAGGTATTAACTAGTGGGAAATTACTGAATATATTTCACTTAAAGTGGAAGAAGAGAAAACCAGAGGAAGATACTCTGTAACAAAATCTATCAAGAAATTTTTGGATGCTATGCAACAGCCATGTTAAGCTAACCAAACTGCTGACATTTATAAAATCAAGAGTGTAGGAATTTGACTTTAACTTTAGGTTAATAACAATTGATGAAATCTAAAAAGTACATGGAGAGACCTGCCATGAACAAAATACAGAGAGCCAGTTTGGTGTACTGGTTAAGTGTGCAGACTGTAATCTGGGAGAACTGGGTTTGATTCCCCACTCCTCCATTTGCACCTGCTGGATGACCTTGGGCATGCCATAGTTCTGGCACAGCTGTTCTTGAAAAAGAGCAGTTTCTGTCAAGAGCTCTCTCAGCCCCACCTACCTCACAGGGTGTCTGTTGTGGGGATGGGAAGGGAAAGGAGTTTGTAAGCCGCTCTGAGACTCCTTCGGGTAGTGAAGGGCGGGGTATAAATCCAATCTCTTCTCTTCTTCTATATAGTTTTTTTCTGTTGCATTTATTATGCTATGTCAGTATCATTCAGAGCTCCTCTTTTGGAGAAAAAGTGAACCAAATTTAGAACAGATATTTGGAAATACTTTTGGTTTTCAAGGAAAACAGTGAGGAATTAGATGATCTAGAGGACATGAAGTACTCAAAGTTGAGATGTTCATACACCAAATGCTGTTTACTCATCAACAGAAAAAGTTCTCATCAATTATTATGACAAATTTAAAGCTTTTTTGGCATGCAGCTGTGTTGGGAAAACTTCTCTCTGTATTGAGAGTATCCATATGAAAATACTTTAGTCTACTTGTGGTATACAACTTAGCAGGGAACGAGACACTGATATTTCCAAAGGAAGCAGGACCCTTCGTCCTCACAGAAGAGCTGGAGTTTCTTCACTCAAGAACCCTACATCATTTATATGCTTTTGGGTTAGGTGAACTCTCCCTCATCTTTATATGCTTCGTGATGGCTGCCCAACTCAAACTGTTCAGTCAGGAACTCTTGCCACTTTCTCCCAGTTCTTTCACAAGGCCTACAAAGAATGGAATTTTGTGGAGTGGCCTACCATAGCACACTCTTAGCATTTTCTCTCTCAAATTTCCAGGGCATAATCTTGTGGGATGAGATTGCCTCCCTCGTTTCTGGACTTGACCTGTTATGATGGTATTACAGACAGCAATAGGCTTCTAAAAGTCTGGAGAGCTCTGTGTGAAAGAACTTGTGTGCTGTGTGCTTTAGGCAGAGTTAATACAAGCAAAACTGTCCCATCTGCTGTCAGGCAAACCATATGAACTCTTTGCTCTTCAAGGAGAGCTAAGGAGAGCCAGTTTGGTGTAGTGGTTAAGTGAGCGGACTCTAATCTGGGAGAACCGGGTTTGATTCCCCACTCCTCCACTTGCACCTGGCTGGATGACCTTGGGCAAGCCATAACTCTGGCACAGCTGTTCATGAAAAAGAGCCGTTTCTGTCAAGAGTTCCCTCAGCCCCACCTACCTCACAGGGTGTCTGTTATGGGGAGGGGAAGGGAGAGGAGTTTGTAAGCCGCTGTGAGGCACCTTCGGGTAGTGAAGGGCGGGGTATAAATCCAATCTCTTCTCTTCTTCTTCTGTGCAGAAGTCACAGAGAGTGGTTTGCTTGTGACTGGCATGAGCCTGGTTTATTGCTGGGCTTACACAATCCTTCTCTGTCCCCCACCCCCCTAGGTATGGGATACTGAACTATTTAGCTTTCAGTATACTCCTGTTAGGCATGATGTCTGAATGCAGGTACCTAGGCTAATTTGGATTCCTTTCTTTCCCACAAGCAGGCCTATAGCAGTGATAGGGCCTCCTGGGGCCCAGCCCCCTGACTTTCTCCTAAGGCCCCCCAACTTCCTAGGCAGTCCAGGCCCCCCAACTCTCTGGGATGCCCAGAGGACTCACTGCCACTGCCCTTTCTCTGCCAGCCAGCAGCCCCAAAAGGCCTCTCCTTGCCTTGCCCCATGGGCCTCATCATTGAGGAACAGCTGCTGGTGGAAGCAGAGGAGGATGGCCCTGCGCAGATTCCACTGGGGAAGTTAACTTTGACTCCTCGTGATAGTCATTGGCAGCAGCATCAGGAGCGGCTTCAGCTGCCTTTTACTTCCACCTGCCTGCCCCCCCCATCACCCAACAACAAGGCTGCCTCCTCCTCCTCCTCCTCTTCTTCCTCCCATTACCCAACAACAAGGCTGCCCACAAGTCCTCCTCCTCCTCTTCTTGCCACCGCTTCTCCTCTCACATTCAGAATGAGGCAACTTTGTGAAAAGGAGAGGGCGCTGAGGGAGCGAGCATGGCCTGAGCTACCATGCAGTGTGCGGGGGGAGGAGGTGGTGGTGGCTGATGGAAGAAGTGGCGCCGCCGGGGGGGGGGGTATTGCTGAAGAGGCCTTCCCCTTCTCTCGTCAAGCCGGAGATGGGGCGAGAGCGGAGGCTGCCTTCCTTCCCCACCTGGCCCCTGTAAAAGGGAGAGTGGCTCCGGCTGGGGGCGAACAGAAGTTGGGCGTGGCATTGATCCACAGGGAAGAGCAATCCAAGGTTACAAGCAGCAGGAGAAGAAGTGACACACACACACCCTGGCATTTCTAGGTCATCTGGATGCGTCATGGCATGGTGCACTTTGATAAGGCAGGTGTCAGCGCGATCCTGAGAAGTTGCGAGCCTATGCAATTAGGTGCCCCCCCCCAAGAAACTTATTTAAAACATATTTTTGAATCTCAGTTTGTGGTGAGCAAACAAACTCCTATTAGCCCAGGTGGATGCTTGGAACATTTGGATGTTTCAAGTTTGACTGAAGCCTTGTGAAACCATGAAATTTTCAATTGCACTCTGTGCTGAAGAGAAGAGTTTAAAATTAAGACAAGAAGCCACGTTCGTGTCCTTTTGTCATGACACTGAATGCTCCGTTGTAAACATCTCCAGTAGGCTATTGAAAAATTTAATTATGGTTGTCGATTGTGCATTGCAATAAGTATTCATAAAATCCAAATCTTTAGTGTGAACAAAAACCTGGTAATTTTGAAAGGCAAGCCTATAAGTAACAGTAGAATGTAAAATAATTTTTGGTGCAGTCATGTATGAATAGTTGGCAGCAGTTCTTTCAGATCAGAGATCTGGTCCTGTTTAAGGTTATGAGAGGCCTGGAGGCTGATTCCATTCCAAAAAACTTGAAGGCTAACTGTTGATGTGCCAATTTGTGATAGACCAGTCACCAACCGAAGCTCAACAAGCTGTGTTTCTAAAGTGTGTGTTTAATTAGTTCCTTCATGGCAGACGCTCATTGTTACCTCATGGTGGAATTTGCTGGCAATCTTCCCCATATTGGTACTTGAACCTCAAGTTGGCAACACTGCCTGTTAGGAACTTGTTCTGTGATATTGGGTGGAGTGATAGTTCCCATTTTCTGCCCTCCAGCCAGGCTGTCAGTCAAGGTATTGATTTGCCTGGGGTTATGGAAGGGAGGAAGAAGGTATAGGTGGTACCAGTAAACATTTGTACAGTTGTGTAGTCATAATCATTCAGCATGATTTATAGCAGCATGAACTGCGAAGGTGGTTTTTATGGCAGTCGTACAGAGAAAAACTGAAGCACTTGGTATGATTACTCAATTGTCTCATCGTACAATGGGCATTCTGGTAATCTGAATCTAGAAGTATTTGTCTAGACTACCTGCATTTTCATTACACAACCTCACTATCTGCCCAAACTATGGCTTGGGAAGTTGTCTGCCTCAGACTGAACCATGGATGCTGTTCATCTGCTCTATTTTAGCGTCAAGCCACAGCTATATTTAATGTAATGTCATGTGAATCTAATTAAATTTTAAAATGACTGCTTTGTCCCAGCATTTCTTGTGGTGGCATGATGTCACTGTGCAAGTTGTGGGCAAGGCAGTGCACGAACAATTTTGAATAGCACAGTGTAGAGCTTTGGCTAGCATGGTGCAGAGTATAGATAAAGAACTCGCTAAACCATGGATGGAGCTGCGGTGGCTCAAGTGGTTAAGACGCTGAACTGCAGGCTGTGGAAGGTCGGCAGTTCAGCAGTTCGAGACCCAGGTGCCGCATGATGGAGTGAGCTCCCGTCTCTAGTCCCAGCTCCTGCCAGCCTAGCAGTTCGAAAGCAAGAAATTGCAAGTAGATAAATAGGTACCACTTCGGTGGGAAGGTAACAGCATTCCGTGTGCCTAGGTGTTTAGTCATGCCGGCCACGTGACCACGGAAATGTCTTCGGACAGCGCTGGCTCTTTGGCTTTGAAACGGAGATGAGCACCGCAATCCTAGAGTCGGACTCGACTGGCTTTCGAGCAAGGGAACCTTTACCTTTTACCTAAACCATGGATACAGCAGACTATGCTTGCAGTTCTGATTTATGACCAATAGGGCTTGTGAGTAGCACCTGCTAGATTTGAAGACTGAATTTTGATCTGTATCACCACACCCATTTTCAAGTTCTAGTAACAACCAGTCTAGATTTCTATAAGGCTGTCTTTTGAGAAGTCTTTGGAAATGTCAGCTGGTGCAGAATGTGGTGTCCAGATTAACTGGCACTGGCTGTTATTGCTCTAGTGTATTAAGAAGTTTCATTGGTTTCCAGTTTGTTTTTTAGCTCAATTCAGAGTGTTGCTTTTTAACCTTTTAAAGTTCTAAATTGGCTAAGTATCTGAAGACAACCTTCTCCCTCAGGAACCATCTCTTATGTTAAGATTATCCTCTGACACCCTTCTCCGTCATTTAGGGGTGAGAGAACTGCTCAAGAGAGGATTTTTTCCCCTGGGGTAGTATCCAAGCTCTGGATTTCTTCCCTTGGCATTATGCCCGTGCCATCATTGTTAGTAACAGGAGCGTACCACTGAAAAAAATTACATGGGCCAGAATGGTCTTTGATTTGGAGCGAAGTGGGCCCACCAGGCCCCATCTTCCACTCATGTATCCAGTGAGTCTCTGACCCTTATTCTTTAAATTTCATTCTCTTATTTTATGGTGTTGTAGTTAGAGTGTCAGCCCCAGGATCCAGGTTCAGTTGCCCATTCTGCCATGGAAGCTTGTTGGATGACATTGGGCCATTCACAAACACTCAGCCTAACCAACCTCACAGGGTTGTTGTGAAGATAAAATAGAGGTGAGGAGAATTAAGTAAACCACTTATGGTTCGTTCTTGGGTCATATGTTGTGGGAACTAAAGGGCAACTAAAATGATTTAAGGGGATGGAACACTTTCCCTATGAAGAAGGTTAATGAGGTTATGGCTCTTAAGCTTGTGGAGATATGAGGACTGAGGGGTGACATGATAGTGGTTTACAAAATTATGCATGGGATAGAGAAGGCAGAGAAAGAAGTACTTTTCTCCCTTTCTCACAATACAAGAACTCGTGGGCACTCAATGAAATTGCTGAGCAGTTGGGTTAGAACAGATAAAAGGAAGAACAGATAAAAGTATTTCTTTATCCAAAGAGTCATTAACATGTGGAATTCACTGCCACAGGAAGTGGTGGTGGCTACAAGCACAGACAGCTTCAAGAGGGGATTAGATAAACATATGGAGTGGAGGTCCATCAGCGGTTATAAATCACAAGGTATAGATGGAACACTACGTCTGAGGCAGTGATGCTCTGTATTCTTGGTGCTTGGGGGGGGCACACTGGGAGGGCTTCTGGAGTTCTGGCCCCACTGGTGATTCCTCCTGATGGCACCTGGTTTTTGGTCACTGTGTGATGCAAAGTGTTGGACTGAATGGACCATTGGCCTGATCCAATATGGCTTTGTTTATGTTCTTCTCTCTGGTTTATATTTCAGGGTCAGGCAAAGATCATCAAGTTTTCTTTTGCTTTTAGTGCTGCTGGAGATCCTTTTAGTTGGTTTTAGCTGATGTTCCTATAGGGTTTTTTGGGGGGTGGGTTTAGAATCCTGGTTTTGCTAACTTTATTTTTGGATTGTCTTAGTGCTTGCTGTTTTTGTATTTTTATAATTTTGTTTTCAAGCTGCCTTGACGGCCTTATGCTGAAAGGTGAGATAAAAATAAACTAGATGATCCATTGCTTGGTACTAATTAGGTGGCCAGGAAGATAGACTTAGCAGCTAATACTCTAGAACTGCTATTAAGTTATTCACAGTATGGAAATTAGCTATGCCTAAATATATCCTGCTGA
>NW_015174312.1:29766-77147 GCF_001447785.1 Gekko japonicus | reverse complement strand
TGACCTAAAGAAATGGAAAACATAATGATATGGACCAGTTTTTCCAATGCATGTTTCCAGTACATGGGGGGAATGTAGCCAGACATTTGTCACTGCCAGAGGACTTGAGGTAGGGTCAGGGACAGGGTTTGCCTCATTTCAGGCAGGCCCTTGCAAAAAACATTGTGTGGAGTTGAGGAAGTAGGAAATGATGAGAGTGGCTTATAGGAGTACTGGGGTCTTGTGGGACTGTGTGTAGAGCTCTTTCTGCTGGCATCTTGGAATAAGCCCCTGATCTCTCCCAGTTCTTTGCATCTGTGGAGAATGGGGAGGGGGAAGGGTCTCCAGAGGGCAATAGTTGTTTTCTTAAGTAATTGGCGCTTGGATATGTAGAGCCTTGAGCATAGCATAATGTGCTAGTTACTTGGTAGTACATTGTGTTCATTCAGGTTTAATTTAATGTTTTGCTCAAGCAATTTTTTTTGTTGCAAAAGCAAACCCTTTAAATATTGCTTAGTAGGTTTAATAAACTAATTCAGTGTACTCCTGTGCTTACACTTTAGTTATGTTGATGGTTCACTGGAATTAGTACTTTTCCATTTGTACTAAATGTTAATATATCTTTGCTGTAATATTTGCAAGCAGTATCCAGTTTTAGTCCAAGAAGTCCCATCCTGGATTGGATGACTATTACATTTGCACAGGTGGCTTTCATTCCCTGAAGTATTTCAGTGTGGACTGGTAGTCCTGTCCCTTCACTTCACTGGGGACCTTAGGTCATAGTCTATAAATTTTGAAATGTTCAGCAGTTCTAATTCTGAACTCTTTAGGGACCTAAGAAAAGAGAGTTTGTGGGGTTTCTTTTTATTAGATTGTTTAAAACTATTCTTTTTGACTACAGCATGTCACTGGCAAATGAACAGCTCTGCTGGCTGAAATGACTGAATACTTTTATGTTCTTACTAGAATGTATGCTTGCCATAAAAATAAATCTCTGCCAGTTTGGAGGCTGATTGCATTATTTCCTGACCTCTGGTAGATCTGAGCAGATTTCTTTATAGACATTATTAGATTGAAATTTGTCTCCAGCTCTGGGTCTCTCTTGAGATGCTTATTGATCTACTTAGAAACAAAAATTCCCATTTATATGGGAACAGATTATTATAGTAATACATTATATTTGTAAGACATAGGAATTTGTTTGGGGAATTGTTTCTGGTACAGAAATACTTATTTGCTTGCCTTAACTTCTAGATAATCAGAAGTCTTCACATAATCGAGATCAATTTTTTTTTTCCTGTGGACCTGAATCTGAGGATGCAGCTTGAAGAATATATGCTAGGAAGTAAATGCCATTGAGCTCAGTATTGTCTTTACTTCTGAGTAGGGCTCCAGGGAATGGTTAGAAGGTATATGATTGATGCAGCATCTTTTTGAAACTGAATACACATAAGCATAGTCGGTTCCTGACTTAGGAAACCATGTGATTACCTTGAGCTCTATGGTAAGAGAGAGAGAGAGCGCTGTTGTTCCCCTTCTCCTGCTTAGGGTTTCATTTACTTATTTGTTTTACAAAATTTCTACCTCACCTTTCTGCCCTCCTGAGGCCCACCAAGATGGCTAACAAATTAAAGCATGCATGATAAAATCACATTTTAAAACCATTACAACCATTCACCACCCCTGCCTTGTCATTAAAATGATTAAAACCAGAGCTAAAATACATACAAAACATATTAAAACAACATTTAAAGCATCAGGCAGGAAGGAGGAATCACTGAGGGAATGCCAAATGAAACAAAAAAAGTCTTCACCCGCTAGTGGAAGATGGCAGCAGAGGGGGACTCAGGAATCTCCTTGGGGACAGCATTTCAGAGGTTTTGGTGCCACTACGAATAAGGGCCTCTTCCAGGTTGCCATCTGGGAGAAGGTTAGGGCACCCAAACCAGGACTTCTGACGATGATTGTAGTGGTCAATTAGGTTCATAAGGAAGTAAGTGGTCCTTTAGGTTTGTTGATCCAAAACCATATAAGGCTTTAAAGGTCAGCACCAGCAGCTTGAATTGCACATGGAAACAAATTAGAAGCCAGTACAGATGAGCCAAGATTAGAGTGATATGATATCCTTATGACCCTTATGATCCTGCACCACTGGAAGTTTCCAAAAACTTCCGGGGATTGGAATATGAGGTTTTATGTTGGGATATGGCATTCACTCCAGCCAACACCCTGGTGGCAGCATCCTGCACCACTTGAAGTTTCCAAATACTTCCGGGGATTGGATTATGAGGTTTTATGTTGGGATATGGCATTAAAATGGCATAATTAGAAGATAATACAAATACTTAGCAAACCTTGTTGAACGTATTGTAATGCATGTATCTGGTCTTGATGGTCCCTAGTGTTGGTAGGTGATGTTGGCTAGTGTCTTGTTCCACGTTACATTTTTGAGCCCTTGGACACTATTGTCTCTATTGTCAAGGATATCCATTTTTACTATTTCAAGATTCTGTCTAATTCTTCCTTTTTTAATAGGCACTTCTAAAGTTTGCTACAAGTGTATCTATTATAGGAAAGTCTTGTGTTTATGTTTTAGTGCTGTGTGTTGAACTTATCTACTGGCTATGAGAAGGCTTCTTGCTTATTCTTGTGCAATGCTGCATTCCCTCCTAATTAGACATATCTGACTTTCTGGTGCCTGTTGAATTTATCAAAGAATGAAAATACACATTTGGTTGTTTAAAAAAAATGATTTTAAAAAATTAATTGCAGCCTTCTGCAGCATTCCATAAACTTCTGAATTTTCATATTAGATCAGGGTTTTTAATACACCAAAATAGCTTTCTTTTCATGGGAGTGTTTGTGGGAGTTCTCATGGCCACCTTTTAGTGAACAGGTTTTTGACCCTCTTCCCTCGTAAGAATGAACTGATTTTCACGAAGGCTTCAAACATGGAGACCTTCCCACAATATCAATCATGATGTCAACAGTATGAGAAATCTGATTGTCCAGGTTCACCTGAAATTCTAAAATGGTATACACTATCTAGTTAAAAATTCCCCCCAAGCCTTGATCTAGCAGCAATAGAAAAAAGCAGAATTGAAAAGGTGGGGTAAGGGAAGGGGAAACATGTCCTCTACTTTTTCCAAGTGTCGCAGCTTTTCCTAGTGTTTTCAGTTAGTAAAATTGACTAGATTGAATTGCAAGCTTTTTGCTTTTATTTTTTATTTTTTGGTTTAGCCTTTTATTCCTGACAGAGGCCACACATTTAAAAGGAAAATAGGTAAGGCAGTATTCCTAGTGCTGCATGCCAGTGTTTTACCCATTATTTAATGCTTATGCCTTTTTTAATGCTCATGGTGGAGCTGGTGTGGTGTAGTTGCTAGAAGACTGAGTTACCAATCAGAAACTCCTGGGTGTAGCCCAGAGGTGCCCCACTTCTAACCTGAACCAGAGACCCACAAACTCAGGCCAAGGAAGGCACTCCAGTCCTGAAGCACAGAAAAAGGGTCTCCATTTTCAGGTGACAACAAGGCAGCCCCTCAGAGCAAACTTCCAATCTTCCCCACCTCCACCCAGCAAAGGTATGCATATGAAACCCTAGCAAGTTCCACCTGGTAAAGTATCTACAGACGAATAATGACAAAAAAGTTCAAGATGGAGACTCTAAAATCCATAGTGTCAACCATTCATCAAGAAGATTTGGTGTGTTCCATAGATCTGTCAGAGGCTTATTTACGCATTCCAATCAGACATTCTCATCGCAGGTTCCTCAGGTTGGCCTACAACCACAGTTTCCAGTATCAAGCCCTTCCCTTTGGATTGAAGTCCTCACCAAGAGTATTCACAAAGGTCCTGATCACCCTAGTAGCATACCTGAGGGTCCAGGGGGATCGCGTTATTCCCATATCTAGACGACATTTTGATCAAAGCCCCATCACACAGACAAGCCCTCGAGTCCTTAGACCTGACAATGAGGATGCTCCAGGAACACGGCATTGTGATCAACCTAGAGAAGAGCACTCTGTTACCTACACACTCCATATTACATCTATTTTTTATTTTTTTTATTTCAAGTATTTCTACCCCGCCCTACCCCGCTAGCGGGCTCAGGGCGGCTTACAGGGGCATAAGCAGGGGAGCAGATCGACACAATGCAAGACAGAATTTTTCTGTCACAGGAGAGACGAGAAAATATATTTTTACTGTTGTGTCAGGTGATGAAGGAACCGTCAGTAGAGGTGATGATGTTAGCACAACTCCTGGGCATGCTAGTATCATGTCAGGAGATACTTCAATGGGCCAGATTTCATGCTCATCCTCTTCAGCGGTTCTTACTACCCTTCTAGGACACAATAACACACAAGAGAGCACAAAAGGTGCTCCTTCCAGAAGCGGTGAAACAGGAGTTGAGATGGTGGATGAACCCTTACCTGTTTCACAAAGGCCAACCCCTAAGAGAATCACAAAGAGCAGTAGTGACAACGGACGCAAGTCTTCCTGGTTGGGGAGCACATACCAGTGGCAGAATGGCCCAACGAGCGTGGTCGCAGGCAGAGGCAAACAAGAGCATTACCTACACAGTCCATATTACATCTAGGGGAGCAGATCGACACAATGCAAGACAAAAATTTTCTGTCACAGGAGAGACAAGAAAATATATATTTTACTGTTGTGTCAGGTGATGAAGGAACCGTCAGTAGAGGTGATGATGTTAGCACAACTCCTGGGAATGCTAGTGTCATGTCAGGAGATACTTCAATGGGCCAGATTTCATGCTCATCCTCTTCAGCGTTTCTTACTACCCTTCTAGGACACAATAACACACAAGTGAGCACAAAAGGTGCTCCTTCCAGAAGCGGTGAAACAGGAGTTGAGATGATGGATGAGCCCTTACCTGTTTCACAAAGGCCAACCCCTAAGAGAACCACAAAGAGCAGTGTTGACAACGGACGCAAGTCTTTCCGGTTGGGGAGCACATACCAGTGGCAGACAAAGGAACATGGTCGCAGGCAGAGGCAAACAAGAGCATCAATTTTCTTGAACTCAGAGCCATCAGGCTAGCCCTGGTGCAGTTGGGGGGGGGGGCTGAAGGACCATCACGTGTTGATACAAACAGACAATACGACAGCCAAGGGAGGAACCAGATCCAAATCCCTCCACAAGGAAGCAAGACTGTTAATATAATGGGCAGAGGAACACCTATCAATGAAAGCGATTCATGTAGCAGGAAGACAACTCAATAGCAGACTGGCTGAGCCGATGAGAAGTGATAAGTCAGAGTGGACACTGTGCGGGGAAGTTTTCCTGCAAATAGGTCTTCGGTTCAGAAAGGTGGAAGTAGACCTGTTCACCACAGAAGGCAACTGCCAACTGAGCCAATTCTTTTCGCGAACAAGCAGTCAAAGAGCAATGGGGACAGACGCATTGAACTGCATCTGGCCAAGAAAGCTACTGTATGCCTTCCCACTGGTTCAACTTCTGCAGACGCTTCTACAGAGAGTAGTGGAGCAAAGGGCCGAGGTCATAGTGGTAGCACCCTTCTGGCCAAGGAGAGCCTGGTTTCAAGAGTTGAAAAGAATGGCAGTAACGGAGCCATGGCATCTGCCCTTGAGGGATGATCTACTGACTCAGCCCCATCCAGAAATGATGAACCTCACTGCCTGGAGGTTGAGTGGCAAAAGTTAAATACCATGGGATACTCAGAGGGTGTGGTGGAAACTCTGTTGGCATCCTGAAGGGGATCCACAAACACAGTCTACAATGCATGGATAGAGAATTAGACCCACTGTTCTTGGTGCATGGATAGAGAATTAGACCCACTGATAGCCTCAGTGGGTGACATCTTAGCCTTCTTGCAACAAGGTCTGGCAAAGGGCCTCAGTACCAGTACTTTGAAAAGTCAGGTAGCAACCATCTCGGCAGTGTGGGGGGCTATGAAAGGGTGATCACTGGTACAACTCCCTCATGTTAAAAGATTCCTGAGGTGTGTCTCTTTCGTAAACCCACCCCAGGCCCATCATTTTCCAACTTGGAACCTTAATGTGGTTCTTAAAACCTTATGTAAGGAACCCTTTGGACCAATGGCTTCTTGCAGTTTGAAGGATCTCTAATTCAAAACAGCCTTCTTGGTGGGCATTAAGTTGGCTAGACAGGTTTCAGAATTATGAGCCTTATTCTAATTATGCGTCTTCCACAATGACAGGATGGTGCTACTCCCAGACCCAGCTTTCATCCCTAAGGTGAACTTGGTCTTCCATAAATCTGAAGAAATAGTACTTCCATCCTTCTGTCCCAACCCCAAGCATGCTAGGGAGAAGGAATGGTATTGCCTGGACATGTGCAGAGCACGCAGTTTCTATTTGGATAGGACTAAACACTTGAGAATGACAGATTCATCTCCTTTAGAAAGTCAGTGCCAGGGGAAAGAATTTCTACCTCAACCCTAAGTAGGTGCTTAGGGGGTGTATTATAGTGGTATACAAAGCTGAAGGGTTGGATCCACCTCAGGGCATCACGGCGCACTCCTTGAGGGGGGCGGCTATGTTGGCGGCCTACAGGGCTTTCCCGCCCCTAGAGACGATATGTAAGGCCGCTACGTGGAGGTCCTTGCACTCCTTTACAAGACACTACCAAATTGATGTTAGCTTCGACTGAGGTGGCTTTTGGTAGGAGGGTGCTAGAGCATGCCATGTAGACCAGGAAGCTGCTGGACCCACCCTGGGAGGGCACTGCTTTGTTAAGTCCCAGGATTCAGGACTGCCCCACTCCCAGGTCTACTGGAGAACGGAAGATTTGTCTTCACTTACCATGAAGCTTCCTTCTCAGTGGTCCGGGAATGGGGCAGTCCACCCCACCCTTGAGGGAAGCAGCTTCTTTGGCCCATGGAGGTGTGGGAGTGAATCAGGGATATAATATACCAAAAAAAAAAGCAAAAGGACACAGAGGGGGTCAGTGGTTCCATGACCAAGTGGTATGGGGTGGAGAGGCAAGGCTATTATACAGGCCAAGGGGTTTTCATTATGTCCATAGTTAGGGGGGAGTTCTTTTGCCCCTCTCGGGGAAGAGAAGCCCCCTTTTTTTGTCTTTGTACACAGTTGATCGGGGAGACAGAGCTTGGAGAATGACTGGGGAATCAAAGGACAAGCCCCTCCATTCTGGGATTGAGATTTGTTGGCCAGCCCTGCCTACAGAGAGGAGGAGCTGTGATCCCAGGGGTCAGGACTGCCCCACTCCTGGACCACTGAGAAGGAAACTTGTCCGGAGCCATGCAGGGCTTTAAAGGACAAAACCAACACCTTGAACTGGGCTCAGGAGATCGATAGCTGGTGTAATTGCTGTAGTACTATAGTCACTAGTTCCTGATAGCTGGCCTCTACCAGCAGTCCAGCCACAGTGTTCTGCACTGGCTGCAGCTTTTAAACATTCTTCAAGGGTAGTCCCAAGTAAGAATGCATTGCAGTAGTCCAGTCTATATGCGACTAAGGCATGGATCACTGTGGCTAGTTCTGACTGAACCAGGAACAGATGCAGCTGATGCACAGAGGCAAAGCTGTTTTTTTGTGAGGTAGCTGCTGTTGACAAGTAGCAAGCAACCAGGCCTGAATGACTCATAGAAGTCAGGTGGTCACCCAGTGGTTGCTTCTGAGCCAGGCCTAATAAGTCCTCTCTCAAAAGCCAAAACAGCACTGGAAAGTGCCCTGCCCTCTCCCCTGCCTTTTACTGGCAGAAACCAAGCATGGTGGAATGCTGGCAAAACTGTTGTGGTTGCCTAGCAATGGCCACTGAGGGCATCAGTTTCTTGAAGCTACAGGTGCTCCTTTTATCATTTGAGTTTTTTTTAACTCCCCCCCCCCGTGTGTATAAGTGCATGTATATATCATAGAATAATATAGAATCATCTAGTCTAACCCCCTGCACAATGCAGGAAATTCACAAATGCCTCCCCCCCAGTGACCCCTGCTCTATGTCCAGAAGAGGGCAAAACAAACAAAACCCCTCCAGGATCCGTTGCCAAACTGGCCTGGAGAACAATTGCTTCCTGAACCCACATTGGCGATCAGCATTTCCTTAGGCGTGTAAGAAAGGGCCACAAGAACTAAGCACTGATGCAACCCTTCCTGCCCTTCCTCTCACGATCTGTCTAAGTTCACAGAATTAGCACTGCTGTCAGATGGCCATCTAGACTGTGTTTGAAAACCTCCAAAGAAGGAGAGCCCACCACCTCCTGAGGAAGCCTGTTCCATTGAGAAACCGCTCTAACTGTCAGGAAGTTCTTCCTAATGTTTAGCTGAAGACTCTTTTGATTTAATTTCAACCCATTGGTTCTGGTCGGACCTTCTGAGACAACAGTGTGTGTGTGTGTATGCACACAAACCAGATTTTTGTGCATACGTGGGGTGTTTTTCATGTTTATAGATATAATGTCTTGTCCATTCAGAGCTCTGTTCTCTGGATTTGAATAATCAGATTTGGCCAGATTGAGACTTAGATATGATGATACTGGATATGAAGTGCTTTTGAAAATACCCCATATATAATAACAATTTGTTGCTGCTTTATTGCAATATTATTATGAGATGTTTTATCTTTTCTTGAATTTACATTTTTATTAAACACACACTTTGGGCACTTGGAGTAAGTGGTGAAATGTAAAATATGGAATGCTCTATAAAAGGAATCACAAGTATTATCTAATGGGTGATTACAACGGATGTACATTCCAAATACAGCAGCACTGGTTGTGCTCTTGAGGTCACATTTAAGCTTTTCCAGAATGTTATTACAAATTTTGCAGGAATAGTTTGGCTTGATGAATGTGTCTTTATTATGAGCAGTAGTGGTCCTACCACGTCTTAATATCTCTGTACATTGACCAAAGTAAAGCTGGCTTTAAATCATAGCTCCTCTGTGGACTCATGTGAATTGCTATTTGCTGGCATCAGATGTAGAATCAGAATTACATACATTCAGAAACTGTAATAACTTTTCAGTACTGAAAAATGTCTTGCATCATAAAAGAACTATAGATAGCATTTTCTGTTGTATATTTTTAGGCTCTGCTGAATGCTTTTCTTAGTGTTTAGCTGCTGTTGCCTGCAGAGCCATTCATAACTGAATGTCTCTTTTTAAACACTTTCACAGATCCTTTCAAAATGTAAAATATGGAATACTTGTTTAAATATTCAGATAAACACTCAAGACACGTTTTATCATTGATGTGCACTTATCAGTAGCACCTGCTGAAATATTTCTGAATTCCCTTGTCTTATGTTTTGTTGTACCTTTAAACTGTTGCATGGTTTGGAGAAGTCCTTTGTTATCGTCCCTGCTTCTCTGCAGTGCTCTTTTTATTGTAGTGCTCATGCAGAAATTGATCCCACCACCCCCATCTAGGGCAGCAACAGTAATAATATCCAGTATCGAGCCCTTTCCTTTGGATTGAAGTCCTCACCAAGAGTATTCACAAAGGTCCTGATCACCCTAGTAGCATACAACAACAACAACAACAACAACAACAACAACAATAATAATAATAATAATAATAATAATAATAATAATAATAATACTTTCTATTTATTAATCACTTTCCCCAGTGGGCTCAAAGCAATGTACAGTTACTCAATATAGACAAGGGACTAACAATGTTTGTAGGGGATAGGGAAGACAACATATATTCATTTTAACTGCACACGCCAACACTGCCCGGTGTAGAACGTCTTCTGGAAGGGAAGGTTTCCAAACCTAAATTTGTTAAGCTAAATTGTATTGTTCTTATGACTCTGAAGTCTTGGTTACATTGGCAGAACTGATTCACAAGCATTACAGTTGCTCTGGTTTGATAAGCACTTAGCAAAAAGAAGTGGGGCACAATAGGTGTTGGCCTAAAGGGGGGAGCAGTGGGTGACGGGGACATGAAGTTGGAGAGAGAGAACTGTGAGGGGACCGAAGGCAAGTGGTCCAGGGCCAAGGGAACATAAAGAAGAACCAAGACCTTGACAGACCTACCGTACATTTAGGTGGTAAACAGGAGGGGAAAGCGTGCAGTTGTGGCTTCTCCTGTGCCTGCAGCATTCTAACCTGGCAACCCTCACTAAGACAGCCAAGAAACAGGTAGGGGTGGATGAGGAGGGATGGATTGGGTAAGGGGTGAATTTAATGTATTTGAACTAACCAGGGCTTTTTTTGTAGAAAAAGCCCAGCAGGAACTCATTAACATAATAGGCCACACCCAACAGCAGAAACTCATTAGCATATTATGCCACACCCCTGACAACACATCTCGTTATCATATTAGGCCACACCCCCATGCTATCAGAAGTGTGGTCATCCAGCCACACCCATCTTTTGCTTCTTATTCTGCTTACCTTGTTTGTTGTCAAAACCCAGGGCCTTTTTTTGTAGCAGGAACTCCTTTGCATGCTAGGCCCCTAATGTAGCCAATCCTAATGAGTTTCTGCTGTTGGGTGTGTCTTATTATGCTAATGAGCTCCTGCTGGGCGTGGCCAATTCAGGAGCCAGCTGGAACTCCGTTCCTGTGCGTTCCTGCCCAAAAATAGCCCTGGAACTAACCCCCTGCAGTTATTTAGCTTCAGATTTCTATTTGCTGTATAAACTGAGGGATACTTCAATAGATACGTTTGCAAGATATACTTGTAAATTGTTTTAAAGCCTAAAAAAAGAGTGCATGTAATAAATGCATCTTTTAAACCATTGTGTACCAGACAACTAGGACTGACTGTGACTTCCCTTTCATGTGTGCCCAGAGTAGCAAACATGTTTGCCATTACATAGTATGAAGCATTCTTTTTAGGCCCAATCCACAGTTGCAGTCACAAAGTCGTGTTGTTCCTTATAAGGTGTGGGTATAGCACAACTTGAGATGTTCATATGAAAAGGTGATTGTGGCAGTTTCAATAACAATATTGCAGTTCTTCTTTAAGAATTGTATTGGTGTGGTCAAAAATGAATGTGGCTACCTTGGATGTTGTGGACTGTGCAGTTCCCATGCAGTTGTGTTTTATTGAAAGAAGTTAACCAGTGCCATCATGGTGACACAGAAGATTATCTTAGATGGCCTGGAGTCACTGAAGAACGATAAAAGGTTCAAAGCCCCAGAGAACGCTTTTATGGTTAAGGAGTAACAGAATAGCTCCTGAAAAGAGCAAATGCACTATCTAGCTTCTACAGAAGTGCATTCATAAACAAATATTTGCAACTGTATATTCAACATGAAGAAACGTTTAATGCAGTAAAACTTGAAAATGTTTTTTGGAGACTTTGCTGGCAATCTTCTCCATATTGGGGAATTTGCCATATCAGTTCCCCATTTTTGTACTTGATCATATGGCAATTTCCCTCATATCCTCAAATAAATCCCCAGGATTGTTTGTATGCTCTTTATTAAATTTAGTGAACTTGAAATGAGTGGATTTCAGATTTTCTAGTTTATGAATAAGAAATATTTAGGCAGCCCTTTTAATTGGAATTTTAAAAAATATATATTTTAGAAATTGTTTCTGCTTTTAATGGCCAGCTTAGATGCATGATTGATTTAAACTCAAATTATAGTTCTCATCGCAGGGAATTGATTCCTTTTAATTTACTCATAGTTGTATTTCAGTGAGATTTTTGTTAAGGGTAGTGGTGTTCATACTTTATGTTTGGATTTTTCAAATTAGTTTAAATAAAATGTAAGTTGAGAACCTTAGTATTTTTATAACTTCACTGCATTACTATTGACTTGCTTGCAGCTTTATTTTCTATTCTGGTATGGTGGTATTATGTGTGCGTGTTGTACGTGTATACAGCACATGATGCCTGTAGCTCGTTATTTTAAACAAATTAAACCATTTGTACCCAAACATTAAACACAGAGTTAAAAATAAACGCAGCTTAAGTATATTGTTATTGGAGGCTAACAGAGAAAGAGGCACAGTTTATCACACTTCTCATTAATTTGGAATGCAAGTTGAACTAACAAGTTGCTCCTGGAATGTAAAGGGCAGGCAGGAGATGGCATGTGACCTTTGATAGAGGAGATTTATACAAGAAGGGAGTTGAGGGGGCCTGAGGTTCAGGAACTAGAAAACAGTTGCCAGGTTTTGAATGCTTTATGTGTGAAAGATGTTTAAACTGAAAGATATTGGAGAAGATTGTATTTGGGGCTTAAATGAATGGAGAAATAGATTCTTCTTCTGGATGCATTCAGTACTATGGAATTTATTATACAGTGCGTAGGTACTGCAGCTCAGATATTTATATGTACTTGATACTAAAACAGCCAATTTTACGTTATGTTCATCAGATACTTTCAAAGAGTACGTTGTCAAATACATTTTTGAAAAACTGTCTTAATCGTTATCAGAAACACACAGTATTGGATTGTTTCTGTTTGATTTTAATCAAACTTTGCCAAATGTGTTACTTTAAAACGACAACAACTGAATGAACATGTATAGCTATTATAGAAGAGGTTGAAGAAGAATTTAATTGCACTTTGTGTGTGTGTGTGTGTGTGTGTAAAAGTCTATATTTGTAGTTGAGCAGGAGCTTGCCAGGTATTATATTCTAGCTGTGTTCCTGGAGCATGCAAATGTCAAACCAAGACACGTTTAGACCATGAATTCCAAGCAAGGGATCTTTCTATGGAGACATTTCAGGAGTTGAAAATCTACCAAATAGTAATTTTAAAAATGGGCAGTTTAATCTACTTGAACGTAGTGCTATGAACTTAAATAAATGTAATAGTCAACAGTTCCTTTCAGGGCTGCCAAGAGCCCCCATGACCCCTCAAAGATCTCACCTGCCCCCCCCATATGACCCTAGGTCCAGATTGTGTGTCTAATTTTGTAATTTTATATTTCTACATGCATACATATGTGTACCAATATAGGGTACACTTCTTACATCTAATGAAGTGGGCTGTAGTTCACAAAAACTTCATGTCATAATAAATCTTTAGTAAGTAAATTGGTTAAAAAAATCTATTTATGCTTACCCGTATACCCTTAGATAGCACAAAAGCAAGGGCAAATTTATTACTGGGATCAGTGGGGTTGATTTTGCTGACATATTTTCTACAAAGATTGTGTCTTTTTACATATAACTTGAAACAATGTCTACAGTAGCAAAGAACATTTACAAAAAGATGTTAGATGTCTCACCAATAAACCAAGACCAACTTCATCAACAGTGTTTAAAATGTAACTAAATCTAATTGGGGTTGGGGGAGAGGAGTTTAACTTCTGTTCCACATGTGTAATTACCAGGGGTCGTTTCATAGAAAAAAGACAAATTAACATTCGATTACCATGTACATAAAGGGTGTGGGGAAAGCATCCTTTTATTACTTTGATAGATCATGGGGAAATATTAACCCTACCCCCTTCTGTTCATAATAATACCAAGAGTTTGCTGCTATAGTGCTGTTAAATCCTTCTGTGCTGTTATGCAGGATAGGGATGAGACCAAGACTGACAAAGGCAGGGCTGGGGGAGTGAATGAAGGCAGATCATGAAAAGAAGAGAGCAAAATGGGGGGGGGGGGAGGGGGGAAAAGAGAAAAAAAAATTAAGAAAACAGCAAAGGTTGTGCTGGCTGGTCTTCCCTGGCTCCAGTGCTGGAGTGTTTGATAGGTTTAGCAAGAAGCGTTTGCCTCCTTGTAGCAAACTTTGCAGAAAGCCTTCATCAGCAGAAAGCTGTCAGGTTCCCAGCCATATCACTCTCCACACAGACTTTGGCAGTGAATGCTTTATTTAGAGATATGAGGTGCCGTGGGTTCAAGCTCTTTGTTAGGACTAATTTGCAAAGGCGGGAAAAAGCAAGATATAGGTAAACCCTCAAAATTGCATGCACACCTATGTCAGCATTGCTACAGTGACTCTAAAAGATATACAGTCACTATCTAGCCAGGCACAGTCTTCTCCAAGGACATTTCTCGTGTGAAAGATGTCTTGGGGCCCCTTAGGAAAATTACCAAAGTAAAGCATTGCCACTTGGAGATCAGGTGCGCAGGGCCCTTTCCCATTGGTCCTTTAAGTGCAGGCAGCCAGAAGGCCTCGCGCGCCTGATCTCTGCCCGGGGCCTTTTCCCACCAGCTGCTTGCACTTAAAGGGGCTCTCTTTAAGTGCACGCAGCCAGAGGTGAGGCCCTCAGCCTCTTTAAGTGGCCCGCAGCCGCCCCCTCCCTGTACTGGCAGAACTGCATTACAAGTGTTTTTTTTAAGTAGATGCGTTCTGTATAGGGTTACCAGGTCCATCTTTGTCCCCAGTGGGGGACTTTGGAGGGTGTTCCTGGAGGGGGTGGGGCATCCCCAATGTGATGATGTCACATTGGGGACGTCCTGGCTCCAAGCCCCACCTCGCAGGGATAGTCCCACCGGCTGCGAACTGCAGCCAGAAGGCCCTGCCCACCTGATCTCTGAGTGGCAGAGGGGTGGCTGCTGGTGTTGGGGCTTGGGGGCAGGGCTTCCCCTGCCGGCCAGCTGGCTGGCGGTGGGTTGACCCCCCCAAAAGTGGGTGACCCTCGCCACACCAGGGGGTCTTGCAACCTTAGTTTTGTGCCTACAGCATGATGCTAGCTTCAGGGGGCCCTCCAGCTGACTTGGGCTCCCCAAATTTTGTCTCCCCTCTTGGTGGCCCTATTTCCTTTACATGATTAAGCTAGTTGATAAAAAAATTTTATCAGAGTTGCCTGGACTGAAGAACACACTTCTAAAGAATCATGATTTTTTAAAACCAAAGTTAGTTTTAAATGAATAATGAAAAATAAATGTTTAAGGATGGCATTTACTTCTTGTAGGGAATGGTAACTTTTGTTAAATCATTTTTTACATTTTTATGCTGCCTTTCTCCTCTGAAAGAGCTCAGGACAATGTCCGTGGTTCCCCTCTTCTTTGTTTTATTTTCAGAATAACCTTTTAAGGTAGGTTATTGAAAGGTCACACAGTGTATTCAGTGGAACCCAAAGTTCCACAGTGCTAGCCCTATGCTCTAACCACTGCCTCTTACCATGTCGGTCTTGTTTCCACTGATATATTCGAAACTACCTATATTGAAATAGCAGCAATATTTCTATTTTAATTAAAATACTTAACGTATCAATTTATTAAAACTTGATTATGGGCATCAGCTGAAAATGCAGGGACAGGTCCAGTCAAAAGGAGCTAAGGAAGTTACAGTGCAGCTTGTTACCAAAAGGTATGTGTATGATAACCTGGACCACTTGCCATTGTGCAATGACTCTGAGGCTTGGTTGTATTTAATCCATGAAAGTCAGTATCCTACAGACTCACTCCTGCCACATGTTACCCATTATTCTGAAGCCAGGTTGCATTCTCACTTTGTGTGCTGAATGCAGAGAGGGGAGACTGTTCCAGGCAGATGCTAATCCCGTCTTATTCTGGATGGAGACAAAAGTGCCTGGTGGGGTGCTGAGTAAGTATCTCTAGGTAATGGACAGTGAAACCATGTGGGCTCTAAGAAGGAGGAAGGAGGAAGAGCTGTATCACACAAGTTACAGACAGGTAACCTTGGCCCCCAACCAAGGCCTGAATGGTCTCCACTTCCTATGTACTTTCTCTCTAGGGTACAGGTACATTTGCTCAAGGAAGCTTCCTTTATCTGAACTGTGTGGCATTGCCATCACTTTACTGATGAGTGGTCTTTCTTACACATGCAAGTAAATACACCTGATTCTGCCTCATACTGAACCAGACCCTTAATCCATCAATGTCATATTGTCTTCTCAGATTGGCAGCAGCTCTCTGGGGTCTCAGGCAGAAGTCTTTCCCATCACCTACTGAATGGTCCTTTTAATTGGAGATTCCAGGGATTGAACCTAGGACCTTCTGCATGCAAAGCAGAGCCTCTTCCGCTGATGCACAGTCCCTCTCCCCATAGGATTCTTAAAATACTATCTGTACTAATATGGTCAGTATCCCTTTTTAGTACCATGGGGCCTTGGGGTATGTGGGGGTCGACTTGTTTCCACACTTAATACTGATCTCTTCAATATGATAGTAAGCATACCACAATCTTTAGTTGAACAGACTGAGGTGCTTTTGTGTTACAAGCATAATGTTGCCTCTTAAAATCTTCAAAAAATCACAAAAGCAAGTGCATAAAGTCTTTTTAGATATTAGTCAAGTTTTAAAAAGTAGATGAAGGTGAGCTGGAAAGACGAATCTCTGTTTTCCCATGCCACACATGTGACACGTTCCAATGGCAAGACAAAGTTCAAAATACTCCTAGACGTTTATTCCTTTGCACTTGATACTGGTAACACATTACAAACATATTTCAATCAAATTGGTAACAGAACATACTAATTTAAAATTGCCCCAGTCCTATTCATCCACAGATACTAGGGAAGATAGATCAGTTTTATCTGTGTCTTGTTACAGGATGTTTCAGAGACTTCACTACTTCCTCAGTTCAAGAATGGTCTGCCATGTCTTTACTATTTCAGTCAGTTTTAAAACAAAGATTAAAGTCTAGTTGCCTGTTAGAATCCGAAAGATTGTTTTTGTTTCACGTTGATTTTGGATGTTTGAGTATAAAATATGTTCCAAGAAAATATGCTCTGATTTTTAAAGGTTTTAAATACTTTATTAAAGTTTTAATACAGTATTATAGTCTGGGGGCAAATAAGTCTGAGTGAAAACTGATTTTACAGTGAGTTGTTCTTTGGAATGCGGCCTCCCAATATTTACGGAATGTTGTCATTAGTTGCCATCAACCTATGTCAAACTTGAAACCATTCTTGCTTGTAACAAAATTTTTCATATGTTTCTCATAAAACTTTCTGCTAACACCTTCTGTATTGCCATGTTTAAGAATATACAACCACTTAGGTGCGTGTTCATATTTGCAGTACAATACTATTGCTGTAATCAGAGACTTCCAAAAGCAAGTGATATGTGGATAGCTGGAGAACAGCAAAGAAGTCAGTTGAACGCTGTTAAGGTCAATGACCAAATAAATTTATAGGATCTACATTTTATTGCAGTTTAATGTCATTAGTTGAATGCACGGGTCTGAGATACAAAGAATAAACAAAGAAATTATGCCAAAGTATTAGAAGAATGTCATGTATAGATTGTCCTGAAGTTCATTTTTTAAGAATTGGGGTGTACTGGATTTTTGGTAGCAAATCTAATATCTTGGCTCTTTCTGGAGCTGCCCCCCCCCCATGGCTGCATTGAACTAGGACAACACCATTCTTTGTAGCAACATTAATGAAATCTTCAGACTGCTTATAGGATGTGCCCTCACATTGCTTAGCTAAGTGGCCCCCTTCTGTTCATTGCTAGCTACTGTTTGGCTGCCATTTCTAGTATGTTTGTTGGCAAGGTGGTATCATAAGTGTCCTGGGCCTGTGTTGTACTTTTCAATCAGGAGAACAGGAGTGTATTGGTGCTGTGGTGCATGCAGATACGCATACAGGATTACCTCGTGCTGCTCTTAAAAGGACTGTAGACCTCTGATATTGTGATGCAGGGTGGGGAATCATCCACTGCTGCCATTCCTAAACTGCACAGACCTTTGTGTGAAACAAATGATTGCACAATTGTTGCTGTTGTTCAGTCGCACAGTCGAGTCCGACTGTTTGTGACCCCATGGACCAGATCACGCCAGGCCCTCCTGTCTTCCGCCGTCCTCTGAAGTTGGCTCAATTTCATGTTCGTTGCATCTATGACACTGTCTAACCATCTCATCCTTTGCCGTCCCCGTCTTCTTTGACCTTCAATCTTTCCCAGCATCAGGGTCTTCTCCAGTGAGTGCTCCCTTCTCATTTGGTGGCCAAAATATTTGAGCTTCAGTTTCATTATCTGGCCTTCCAGGGAACAGTCAGGGTTGATTTCTTTTAGGATTGACTGATTTGATCTTCTTGCAGTCCAAGGGACTCTCAAGAGTCTTCTCCAGCACCATAGTTCAAAAGAATCTATTCTTCGGCGCTCGGCCTTCCTTATAATCCAACTCTCACAGCCATACATGACTACTGGGAATACCATTGCTTTGACCATGCGGACTTTTGTTGGCAGGGTGATGTCTCTACTTTTTATCATGCTGTTTAGGTTCGCCATCGCTTTCCTCCCAAGGAGCAGGCATCTTTTAATTTCATGGCTGCTGTCACAGTTTTCGGTGAGATGCACAATAGATACTTGCAATGACCTTCATCCTGCACAAAAGTCCTTTGTGTATTAAGTGTATGGTGTTTGAAGCCTCCTTGATTTTTCCTTGTTCACACCTTGGTCTGTTGTACTGATGATAGTAGACATAAATCTTTCAGTTTGGTTTTTTTCACAGAGTATAAAATTATACCCTGGTAGGTGTTTTATGTAACTGTGTTAGAATTTTATCAAATTAAATGTTGCTACTGTAATGGCAGCTTAAAAATAATAACGTGAAAGATGTCTTATATTGTCTGCATTCAGACATCATGCAAAACAGTTATTTTAATTAAACCAACTACGGTGTTAGTCAGTCTGAATGCAGGCTGCTCAGCTAACTAATTATGGCCCATCAAACCTGGATCTGAAGTTGGGTTATTAGCCATAATTAGTCGTAACTATCGTTTTGCATGACAACTGAATAAAGACATCTTGGCTTGTTCTCCAGAACTGCCCTCCCTGGCTACTGAGGAAAAGGCAGTGAAACAAGCATTTGTTGAGGTAAACCAGGAATTGAATGATCATGTGCAAGCTGAATCTTAGAGTCACAGGCTAACCCATAACAGTGTTCCTTGTAAGGTGCGCTAGCGCACCGATTTCATGACGTAAGCGCAGGGATTTTCTTCCCAGCGCACAGGTCCAAGAAGTGGGTGGCCCTGCCTTCCTGCTCATCAACTTGCCTGGCGGTTGCTCACTTGCTGCTGGTCAACTGCTTTGGAGGTCTGGCACCTGGCAGCAGGCCATATCAAGGGAGACGCTTGTGTGGGCCCAGCCCTTCTTCCTGTTCCAACTAGTCCTCCAGAAGGAGCCCTCCTGCTTGCTGGCTGGTTGGTAGTGCCAGCTGGGAGTCTGGGTGTTAGTGGAGCCGCCGCCCAAGAAGATCTGCTGCCCTTCCCTGACCATATCTGGTGAGTTTCCCCCTTGCCTCTCTCTGCCGAGGAGGAGGAGGAGAGGAGGAGGAGGAGATTGGATTTATACCCCGCCCTTCACTTGGAGTCTCAGAGTGGCTTACAAACTCCTTTCCCTTCCCCTCCCCACAACAGACACCCTGTGAGGTGGGCGGGGCTGAGAGAACTCTGACACAAACTGCTCTTTTTCAAGGACAGCTGTGCCAGAGCTTGTGACTGACCCAAGGTCACATCAGCAGCTGCAAGTGGAGGAGTGAGGAATCAAACCCGGTTCTCCCAGATTAGAGTCCGCGCACTTAACCATTACACCAAACTGGTGTAGGAGGAAGGTCAGGAGGACCCCATTCAGGATGTGCGCATCTCTCCCCTCATTGGCTCTGCATGGGGGGGGCTCTTCAGAGGGTAGGGGAAGGAACCAGGCTCCACGTGTGGGCGGGTGGGTGACTGTTGCCTCCTGGGCGCAGCCCGGGGTAGCTGGCTGGCTGGCTTGGTGAGGCAGCAGGGCAGAAAGCCCCTCGAGGTTGTTTGGGGAGGGCAGGGTGGGGGAAGGAGCCAGGCTCCACATGTGGGCGGGTGGTTGGTTTTTGCCTCCCAGGCCCAGCCCAGAGTGGGTGGCTGGCTGGCAGGCTGAGGAAGTGGGGCAGAAGGCCCCCCGAGGTTGGTTTGGGAAGAGTGGGGGGAAGGAGCCGGGCTCTGCATGCAGGCAGGCGGTTGTTGCCTCCCATGCGCCCAGGGTGGCTGGCTGGCTTGGTAAGGCGGTGGGGCAGAAGGCCCCTTGAGGTTGGTTGGGGAGGGGGGGAAAGGAGGTACACGATGTAAGGGGGAAGCTGGGAGGATGGAGGTCCTAGCGGGGGGGGGTATTTTAGTGGCAGTTTTAAGGACATGAAGTGGGCCAATGACCCATCCAGTTCAACAGTCTGTGTCACACAAAGTGGCCAAAGCCCAGGTGCTATCAGAGCGGTGCCAGAACTCCAGAAGCCCTCCCACTCTTGTCCCTTTGGTTTAAGAACAGCAAGATTTTTAGGGTATACACTTTTGTGACTTTTGTAAGCTTCTACCCTAAAAATCTTGTCCAGGTGTTACTGAACTCAAATCATACTGCAGACGAGCATGGCTCATCTCTGAAAAATGTTATTAAAGTAAATCAGACAATCTACACTGTGGAACAAAATAACACTAGTCTTCCTCACAGGATTGCTGTAAGTGTCAGTGTGAAAATGTAAGTGAAGGACTTAAATGAGCTGTATAAAGGCTAAGTTTTAATTTACACTACCAGTATTAACAAAATTGACTTCATTGATATTTTCAGAGGGGAGATGTATGTTGATCTGCAGTAGAAGAGCTAGATTCGAGTCCAGTAGCACCTCAGAGACCCACAGAATTATTGGGGTCTAAGAATTCAATGGTCATTCTGAGATTTTCACAAGGTTATGGTTATGGTTACGGTTATGTTTATGTTTTGTTTCTATGTTTTGTTATGTTCACAGTGGCTCAGAGGTTAAGACGCTGAGCTGCAGACCAGAAGGTCAGTAGTTCAGCAGTTCGAGACCCTAGTGCCGTGTGACAGAGTGAGCTCCCGCCTCTGGCCCCAGCGCCTGTCAACCTAGCAGTCCGAAAGCAAGAAATTGCAATAGGTACTGCTTTGGAGGGAAGACAACAGTGTTCTGTGCGCCTCGGCGTTTAGTCATGCTGGCCACATGACCACAGAAACGTCTTTAGACAGCGCTGGCTCTTTGGCTTGGAAATGGAGATGAGCACCGCCCCCTAGAGTCGACTAGCTTTTGAGCAAGGGAAACCTTTTTTACCTTTTTAAACATAATTTTTTTAAAAAAATTAAGAGGTAGGCTTGCTCACAACGTTTATGGTTTGGCTCACGAAGAAAACTTTTTGCACACAGGGTGTCATAGCTTAGAGGAAACATTGACCCATAGTTAAACTCAACCAGAGATTTGCATCATGTTTGCATTGGACATAATAGACCTATACAAAAATACTTCACACCTTCTATCTACAAAACCTGCTTTAAAAAGCACACACCACATTCCACATTTGTCTGATTTATAATGTAGATATATCTTGTTACCGAGTACCTCAATTTGAAACTCATTTGCTTGGAAGAATGTTTATATTGTATTCTGTAGATCAGTTTTTAAAAATTAGCCTTGGGTTGTATCTAGACATCATGATACTTGTTTAGTTACTTGAACATTTTTTTTTAAAATCTAATAAATACTTCATTTATACCCTGCCTTTCTCCCCAGTGAGGGCCTAGTGCAGCTTACATCTTCCTCCTCTCCTCTGTGTTAGCATCTTTAAAGATCAACAAACTTTTCCATGGTATAGGCTCTTGTGAGTCAAAGTTCACTTTGTCAGATACAAATGAGAACAATGGTGTCCTCTGAACAAGTGTCCAAAGCTCTACAGACCTCAGCAATAGTTCGCTCTGTGATTAGAATTTTAAAAACTTATATATCATGTCAAATTCATTGCAGACATAAGCACATTTAACTCTATTAGATTTGTGGCTTTTGTATTTATTCATTAAATCCTTTGACTGTAAAAACTAAGGCTAATTAGAATTCTAAGTGTTCATTTTGTCTTTTTTTTTTCTCCTTCTCTGTAGGGTCAGGAGAAGGATTGGGAAAAATAATCCAAAGATTTCCCTTAAAGGATTTGGATGATACTCCTTTTCCACAGGGAATAGAGTTGGTAAGTTGTGATGTCCTCTATGGCATGCATTTGCAAGCTCTCTCTTTATTCTGTACATAGATTCATAATTATTTGTGGAGTCCAATAAATAGTCATCATATGTTGAATGATTTGCACACATTAGTTATTCTTTTTCAGGATCACTTCAATCACACTTCAATCCACAAGGTTAGTAATGTTAGTCTGTTGAAGAAAAAATAAGCAGGAGTCTTGTGGCATTTTAAAGACTAGTTTTATTCTATCATTAAATTTTTGTGGGTTAAAACTCACTTCCCCAAATGCATGCAGTGGGTTCTCACCACTTACACACATACAAAGCCGTGAAATGAAGAAAATACGTGGTAAGATACAATTAAGTATGGTTCAAATGTAGTGAAGGGAAGTGCAGACACCATCACAAAACAGTGACTGGCAATAATGCTTGGCTTTAAAAAAATAAGCTAACACCTGTAATGACAGAAATCCCAAATTCTTGTTGGGAGATGGTGTCAGACTTCCTGCTTAACTGCGATTCAGATGTTGCACACTGTAGTCTCTCTTTCTCTTTAAATTTGTATTTGTAAGTATCAAATATCAGGTTTTTCAACACCTTGAGAAATATATATGGTTTACCTTTGTTATTACAATATGTAATAAGAAAAGTCCATCTCTCAAAAAACTTGCCTGTGAACATTGTTGTTCTCATACAGCATTTCCTGTGATGTATTAGTTTGGTCATATATAATATATTCCAGATTTTATACAGTGACCCAGAGCTTGTAAGTGGTTCTGTATGTTTCCGTTTTGCCACAGTGTTTTTAAAAATAAAATAAAAAGAGGAGTTGGGTGCACAGAAATAAACTTCAGTATTCTCATATCTGCTGGGTTGGGAGCTGTTTGAAACAAGGCTGTTTCAGAAGGATAGGGAATTGCAAGTGCATCACTAAATATATTTTAATTTTATTATTTATAATCTATATGAACAACTGGCCAGCACTGTCAGCGTTGATAATGCTGATCATCTGTTCTTGCTGTGGACTGAATTTAGCTCTCACCTTCCCCGCTACACTCAAAGGAAACTAGACCTTACCTCCACTGGTAATGGGATGGGAAGAGCATGGGTTCAGTTTCTGTGTTTTCTCCACCTGTGAGGAAGGTAGGTGTGCCTAAAATGCAAACATACAGCAATTCACCCTTGAAATGGGACCATTATGGGAAATGTACTTCTTGATCCTAAGAACTCACCAGGGGAAGGCAATACATTCCAGCAGTCCTTAAACTCTTCCAGGCTAAAACACTGGCTCAACTTCTGTATGGTACCTTATTAGGGCCGCCAACAATCTTATTTTGCTCCCCTAGAACGAGTACAGTCAAATTTTTTAAGAACAATTCTTCAGCTACCCAGATGGGTCTCAAATGCAAATCTGAGATGGGAGACAGGTACAATTAAAGTGCTTAGCCTCTGCTAATCTGTGGCCAAAACTAAACTATGATACTAAGGGACTCACCCCCCTTATTCTTAGTGACAGCTTTCAATCTGCATGGAGAAAGGCAATAATTGATAAGCTGGTAAACATGGGATTTTCCCCCACTTGATTTTGAAAATGGGATTTGAGCAAGCAAAAGCTTCAATAAAACAAAGGGTCTTAGACATTGAGCAGCATGTGAGGTAGCGGGGTCACCAGCTCTTCTGGCATCACAACGAATCAGATATACAGTCGTCCCATCAGAATATTTATTCCAGCTAGAGATCCCAAGCCATCGGAGGGCACTTACTCTCACCAGATGGCAAGCCCTCCCAACAGCAGTCGTAGCAGGGCGATATAAAAAGATTCCTTTGAATGAAAGACTATGCCCCTGTGGTAGACGTGAGATAGGAACAACAGAACATCAAAAGAGCCATTCAAAGTATATCTCTCCCCCCCCCCAACAGAAATCATGGGTGTTCAAATCAAGGATATGTTAAATTGCTGCTTCTGGGAGAAAATCCACAGGTGACTGCACTTTGTGCAAAATTCTGTGCAGCAGCCTACAAAACTCGACAGAACACCCAAGAAAGTAAAGAAACAGAAAGTATAACATAAGGCAATTTAATATATACAGTTTTATAAATTTTAAGTCTTAAAAGGTAGTTTCTTTATTTAATTCATTTTATTTTATCTTTTTGTGAACCTTTTCACAAAGTGTATTTCTATGTATTATTGGAATATTATTTATCATCTCTTATGTATAAGCATTATATTTTTATCCGTAATTTTAACAACTGTGGGCAATGACTTTGGCATATTTTATTCTGTGTTTTATGCTGGTTTAATGCCGTAATAAATGAATGATGATAAACAGATGATGATGATGATGATCCTAAGAACTTTTGCTTTCTTTGAGTTTGACTATGCTTTTAGAAAATGTATCAACTGTACTTTTATTGTCTCCCAATTATTGTCTTGATGGGCTGTTGAAATGATTTGAGAAGAAGAATGTGATAAATAAAATATTTGCTAACTATGCAACAGAGAACATATGGGCTCCCTCTGTTTCTTTGGCTTTTATTAAAAATGCTAGTCTGCCTTATTCATTTGAATAGACTAGAGAGCTCCTTTAGAACTTGGAACATCCTGTTCAGAGACTAAATGTTGAGTTTGTCAAATGTGATATGTCTGTAAGTGTATTTATAAATGCTGAGAAATGGTGGTGCAGTGATAATGTGGATGCCAAGAAAATCAGTAGAGTCTCAGAGGATAGCGTTTCAGGATATTGGTGCACTTTGTTACATTATTTTTATCATAATTCAACTTCTGAAGTTGTTTCATAAAATAAGAAATGGTCGCTTCCAAGTATTGGTATATTCTTACATTCCTTTTTGCTAGCTTTTAAAAAAAGATTGGAATGCTATAATGACTATACAGGAGCTGCTGTGAGATATGTGCTGTGCATTTATGTATGACAAGTAATACCTTTGGATCCTATAAATCTGTGACCATTTGGGGTTTGTTAACTCTGTAACTGATGGACTTGTCTTAGACCAGCTCTGAACCTCTTCAACCTTTCCTATAGGTAGAGTAGGATGAACTGAGCAGTTGGATGTGTTGGAAGAAATCTCAAATCCCATTTTAGATAGTTTATTCTAAGCACACACAGGTAGACAGTCAGGGAATTTGGGAAGAGAAACACAGAAATTTACAAAACAAAGTTTACTCTTAGTTCAAAACTTATCAGACTTCCATTATAAGGCTTGCCCCACATTGCAAGCTTTGTAGTTGAAAGTTGACAAAAGTTGCTGCTGTGCTAGTCCTTTTTTTCAGGGATTTAATGGGAAGGGAGATCATCTTTGACCAGTCAGAAAGTGAGGGGCTTATGCAATTTCCCTCCTCCAGAATGGTTCATATCAAGAAACTATTTACCAAGAATCATGTGGTTTTTGCCTTTAGCACTTTTGGAGTTATGTGCAGAATTAGACATGGGATGCAAAAGCAATGGGAAGGCTACAAACAACTACTGGGAGATATGCTTCAGAGGTCTCAAATCGTGGGAAATGATACTGAAGTGGACCATCCAATGTAGATGGGGTCTTCCATTGTTTTCCCCTAAAGAAGTACTTGCCAGGTTATTTTGACAACCATCTAGGTGTCAATTTTTGATGTTTATGTGACTTTCCCCATTTCATGACATGGATTTTGGTCACAGTATTGGCCTGTCTTGTAGCTAAACAATAAAAGGGTATTTCTTTCATTATAATTATAATCCAGGAATTTTACCTCGACTCTTACAGGCAACAGTTCCAGCCTTTATCAAATACTCTATTGAATACCATTTTTAATATGGTGGTTTCAATACATGACTATAATTCAGTGACTGGGTATACATTCTTCAGTTGTGATTATGTCTGATGGTTCCACTGTGTTTTAAAAAGGTGGGCCACATCGAGATTCTTAACTTTTCCAGCGCAGTCATTGTGGGTGTCTCTTAGTAACATTAGAGCCTTGCTGGTCAAATAGAGAGTTCATCTAGTCTAGTATCCAGTTTCTTACATGGTCAAATCAGATGCCTCCAGAAACCCCACAAAGCAGGATATGAATGCAACAGTATTTCCAGTTTATGCCCTCCCAGGTTGAAGGCATACTTCTGAGCATGGATATTTCATTTTGCCATCATAGGTCTATCAACAGCTGCTGGCTGTCCTCTGAAAAGTGAGTCTTAGATTAGATATACCTTGTGTTAGGGTCCTGCAATAACATGTAATAGATTCTTAGTTTGTATTGTCTCCTAAAATGTGCAACAGTTGTGTACCCTAACTCCAGGTGTGTTTTATATGCATATACTATATGAGGGTATACTAGCACTTTTTGGCAGTGCTACACACAGGAGGTATAATGTCGATTGGCTTTTAGGTGAAGAGGTATTGTAGTGGCTGTTGGCTGTTGTTGCTTAACAAGAATACATACTGACCACCTTGACTTCCTGATATCACCGCATATGACCGTAAGGGCAAAATGTGGAAGAAGATTGCTTTGGAGGAACAACTGTGAACCATTTACATGGAGCTGGGAAATGCTATGGTCTGTGTTTCCATTTTTTAAGCCATTGTTGGTGCTATGGTCCATTTTTAAACATGCTGCCTTATTTGTGGCCTTCTTGTAAGTCTCAAAGTTGTACGTTGCTGTAGTTTTCATTGAAATGTGTCTGAATGTAGAATAAGAGTAGGCCCTTCAGGTATTCTATTTCTGTGGTGTTCAAATGGGTATCTATAACCCACTGGTTTGTATTTGTTTTACTTTTAATGCAGCAGCAGTAGTAGTACACACTCTGAGAACATATTTTCTGTATCTTGTAAAAGTCACATTGTCAGGGAAATATTTTATAGAAGTGATCCAAGAATCTAATTTAATGAATACTTGGCTAAGTTTAACTGATTTCATGAGTACAGAATATAGTAAAAACAATCAATTCTGAAATTACCACATATATACTATATAAGAGCTCTGTCTCTAAATTACATTTGCATAGTTGTCGACATGTGAAATGTTTCCAAGATGAATTCTAAACTTTTCTGGCTTCTTAAATATAAGTAATGACACCAGCAAATTGCTTGATGGTGCTGATGATGGAGATGGTAGTGTGTGTTTTAGACCTGGACTAAAAAATTTTAAGTGTCTGATTTACCACTCTTGACTTTAAAGGATTTGGAGTAAGGACTTTTATATCCTTTTATATCCACAATGCAATAAATGATTTTAAAGTGATGGATTGCGTTTCTTTCTTATGAAAAGTCTCCACAGCTAGTTGAATTTCTCTTAAGTGGGAATCCGATCTCTACTTTCAGGGACATAAGAACAGATGTGTTCTTTCAGTGCCGTATGGGTCCTTTTTTGTTTCTTAGCATCCTCTTCATGAAGATTCAGGGAAATTATATCCCTTTAGGACTGCAAAAGGCTTTGTGTTCTGTCCACCTCCCAACTGATTGAGAAATCTTATTTATTTATTTTCCAGATTTTTACCTTGCCCTCCCGTCTGAAGCTGGCTCAGGGCGGCTCACATAAAAACAGATAATTACATTAAAACATAGTTGTGGTTAAAACAAATATAAAATCATAATAAAGTGCTAGTGGTTCTTAATAGTCATATAGTGGTATCAGCTAGTGTAGAACCTTCTCCGCTCGCAGTCAGCTCTTGGTGTTAGTTGGATGTCCCTGCAGGGTTCGCTGTTCTTTAAGGCTGTTGATGGCAGTTTTCAGGGTCCAGGGCCCTCTCCCTTTTAACCAACCAATGTTCTTCATTGATGGGGGTGGCTCCCAAAAGCCTGGCAGAAGAGCTCCATTTACAGGCCCTGCGGAACTGCAAAAGGTCCCGCAGGGCCCTGATCTCCTCCGTGAGCTCATTCCACCAGGTTGGGGCCGCCACCAAAAAGGCCCTGGCCCTGGTTGTTGACAGCCTAGCATCCTTAGGACTTGGGAGGGCCAACCGATTCTGGGCCCCCGACCGCAGTGCTCTCTGGGGAACGTACGGGGAAAGACGGTCCATTAGGTATGTAGGTCCCTGACCATGTAGGGCTTTAAAGGTAAGAACCAGCACCTTGAAACGAATCCGGTATGCTATTGACAGTCAGTACAATGCCTCCAGCACAGGCTGTATGTGCTCTCACCTAGAGAGCCCCATCAACAGCCTGGCCACGGCATTTTGCACCAGCTGCAGCTTCCGGATTTGAGACAAGGGCACCCCATGTAGAGACCATTACATAGTCCAATCTCAAGGTGACGATCGCATGGATCACTGTCACCAGGTCATTGTGTTAGAGGAAGGGAACCAACTGCCTCATCAGCCGAAGATGGTAAAAATTTGATTTGGTAGTGACTGCTACCTGGGCCTCCATAGTTAAGGTGGCATCCAGGAGCACTCCCAAACTTCTAACCTCTGCGCTGGCACCAATGGTGCCCCATCAAAGGTCGGGAGTGGGATCCCTAACCCCGGCCCACTCTGACTCAGGCACAGGACCTCTGTCTTCTTCAGCTTCAGTAGGCTCAGTAAGCCAACCAGCCATGGCCTGTAACATCCGGTGATCTTCCGGTTTGGAGTCAGACTGACCGCCCAACAGCAGATAGAGCTGGGTGTCGTCCGCATATTGGTGACAACCCAGCCCATGCCTCCGGGCAATCTGGGCAAGGGAGCACATATAGATGTTGAAAAGCATCGGGGACAGCACCGCCCCTTGAGGCACACAACAGTCCAGTGGGTGTCTCTGGGATAGCTGTTCCCCTAGTGCCACCCTTTGTCCCCGACCATGGAGAAAAGAGGCAAGCCATTGCAAGGCTAGCCCCTGAATCCCCATGTCGGTGAGGCAGTGGGTCAGCAGCCGACAGGTCCAACAGCAACAGCACCACCGATCCGCCTCGATCCAGATGCCTCCATGAGGGCGACCAGTGCTGTCTCCATCCCATGGCCTGGGCGAAAACCGGACTGGAAGGAATCTAAAATGGAAGCGTCATCCAAAATGCCTTGTAGCTGAACCACCACTGCCCTCTCTATCATCTTGCCCAGGTAGGGCAAGTTAGAAACTGGCCAATAGTTGGCTAATTTGTCCAGGTCCAAAGATGGCTTTTTAAAAAAGAGAGTGGACCACTGGTTCCTTAAGTGCCTTGGGAAACAGTCCCTCAGAGAGAGACTTATTGATAATCTTGTGGCAATGTAGTAATAAACCGGGGTTAATCATCCTAGCCCCACTGCCTACTACCCTTGGGATGGGACGCATGCTGGAAGGGGGCCGAGCTAACCTATTTCTCTGTCCTCTTCCTTTTACACCATGCCTCGTCCCACTGTCATACTTCCCCCTCCCTAGAAGCAAATAATTCATCCTTGTCTCATCTCCTGAATTTAAAAAAAAAATTGTAGATTTTTAGTTCTTCATAGTCTGTTTTTGTTCTGCCCATTCTCCTGTAGACTATAAAATCCAGTTATCTGTAATCTTCTACTTCTTCTTAAGAGGTTTTGGAACTTTGCGGTGACGTTGATAGTGACTTTGGCTGAGTCCCCAATGAGCAAACCAGCCAAGTTGAGGGAACAAGATAGACACCTGGGATGCCGCTGCTGCAGAGGTGGAGGAGTGGCAACTGCCAGCAGTATGGCAGAGCAGCCTTATGCCTGGGCTTATTCCCTGTGAACTCCAGCCAAGTGTCTACGTTCCAAATTTCTGTTCTCCTCATAGTTTATAGCAGCTTCAGGTCTTTAATGTGAACTTTAAGAATCAAGACAAAGAAAAGGACAGCAGCAGCTCAACTGCGCCTTTCAATGGCAGCAACAGAAATAACCGTATCCAGACTATTCATTCAACACAGGCACTGTTCCTTCTAGTTGGTATATCCATGTCTTTTCTAGTAATTTCTTCTTTGATTCAGTTCAGGTTGTCTTTAGTATATGCGCAGCAGTCCTTGCAACAATAACCTTTGCTTTCCCTCTGTTCCCAGTGTGCCAGTATTTAACATGGCCCTGTTCACCTCAAAACAAGTTTTCCTTTGGCTGCTGTGGAGTTTCACTGCTGCTGAGCTGCTCTCCTTCTTTTTCTTTTTTTCTCTCCTCTCTCTCTGTTATACGCCTTATCTGGGTCTTAGCTGGGTATTGGCTCCTCATGGATGCTCTGGCTATGGGCCTGTGTGTTGCCATGATTGCCTTTGTCCTGGAGCTGATGAGCCTCAAGATTGCCTGTCTGCTACTCTCAGGACTATTAATTTATTATGTCTTTTGGGTCTTCTTCTCTGCCTACATCTTCAACAGCAACATTATGCGACATTGGCCATACAACCCTGGTGATAACCTCCGAGATGTTTTATCCCAGAATTGGCACCTTGGATCAAATGTAGATCATGATGTCCCTCATGTGTCAGTGCCTGGCAAACTTGTCTTTCAAAGTTTCACAGGCAGCCATTTCTCCATACTGGGAAACAACAATTTTATTTATTTATTTATTTAACTTTCAGCTTATATACCGCTCTAACCCCGAAGGGTCTCTGAGCGGTTTACAGATAATTTAATTTCCTATCTAGGGCCACATTTTTGTAGGGGGTGACTCCCTATTGGCATCACAATGGTGTGATGCCAGGCCTCCTGCTCTTCCTTGTGCTCTGTTATGACAGCTATTGGAAACACGCCAAAAGTTACTTCTGTGCTATACCAGAGCTCCTCATGGATGCTCTGGCTATGGGCCTGTGTGTTGCCATGATTGCCTTTGCCCTGGAGCTGATGAGCCTCAAGATTGCCTGTCTGCTGCTCTCAGGACTATTAATTTATTATGTCTTTTGGGTCTTCTTCTCTGCCTACATCTTCAACAGCAACATTATGCGACATTGGCCATACAACCCTGGTGATAACCTCCGAGATGTTTTATCCCAGAATTGGCACCTTGGATCAAATGTAGATCATGATGTCCCTCATGTGTCAGTGCCTGGCAAACTTGTCTTTCAAAGTTTCACAGGCAGCCATTTCTCCATACTGGGAAACAACAATGGTGTGATGCCAGGCCTCCTGTTCTTCCTTGTGTTGTGTTATGACAGCTATTGGAAACATGCCAAAAGTTACTTCTGTGCTATACCAGAACCAGATAATGGCTTTGGTTAACGTTGATTCAGCTTGTTTTCTGGCAATGGAGACTATTAAGAGGGAAATAACAATTGTAGAACGTCCCTTGTTTTTGAACTTGATTTTCTGTCAATTTTCTGCCCCCCTTCTCTTAGAATTGTGTAACTTTTGTATTACCTTTGTACTGATTGCATTTTTCATAAGAGCTTCTGACTATGTTTTGGAAGTTTGGGAAGGAGTAAAGTGGTGGATGTTGTGATAGAATTAATAGTTTCAAAACATTCCCTTATATTAGTCTAGTATGCTAATTTAAAGTCCTTCCCTAAGTAGGGTTGCCAGGGGGATTTGAGGGTCATTCTGGGGGTTTGCGGGGACGTTGTACAATGCACAGATGTCACTCAGAAGTGGAGTCAGCACGTTAATGACGTCAGGGGGCAATGGTCTGCTTTTGGGGCAAAATTATGGTAAAAATGGCCTCAAACCATAGAGTTTTACCCAAAAAGCAAAGCATGGCCTTCCTGAAGTCACTGACGCGCTGACATCACTTCTGGTGTGAAGGAATCACACGAGACAGATCTCTTGAGGGTAGAGAAATCTGTCTGCCTGGATGTTGTGATAGAATTAATAGTTTCAAAACATTCCCTTATATTAGTCTAGTATGCTAATTTAAAGTCCTTCCCTAAGTAGGGTTGCCAGGGGGATTTGAGGGTCATTCTGGGGGTTTGCGGGGACGTTGTACAATGCACAGATGTCACTCAGAAGTGGAGTCAGCACGTTAATGACGTCAGGGGGCAATGGTCTGCTTTTGGGGCAAAATTATGGTAAAAATGGCCTCAAACCATAGAGTTTTACCCAAAAAGCAAAGCATGGCCTTCCTGACGTCACTGACGTGCGGACATCACTTTTGGTGATGTCAATGTGTTGCACACGGTGTCGGGTAGGAGGATTTCCTCTCGCCAGCCAGCTGGCCGCTGGCAGGCAGGAGCCCATGCAAGCAGAACATCCCCTGTCCCCACCTGGGGAATGGTATCCCTGTCCCTGCATGTGTTTCATGTTGCTAAGTAACTTTCAGGCAAGTATTTTTATAAAGCACTTTTATTTTCCTTTTAAAGAAAGTAAATGGCTTACATATTTGCTTCTGATTTTATATTGGCCCTTTAAACTGCAGCTGTTGTAAATGGAGTGCCTTACAAAGTTATTTAAAAGGGAATGTCAGGTGTTCACTCCAAATATTGAAAGGTACTTCGGATAGTTTGGAAACTGAATTAGTGTGAGCCTTGGAGTTCGCTTCAGGTTGAATATAGGTTTCCATTGTTGTTTGGTAAAGACATGAGAGTCTCTGCTTTCTTAAACAAATCATGATTAATCAATCAATCAAACCTTTATTGGCATATCATATTAAAACTGACAGGCAAGGGAATACAAAAGTCATATGCACTTAATGATACATTCCCTCCTCTCAGAAGTCAAAAACAGAAATTTGGTCACCATTTCCATAATCACTAAGGACCGAGTAGAGAGTAAATAAGATATCTTCCATTCATCAGAATGATTTACTAGGTTTCTCAACAAAGGCTCGAGATATAATGATCAAACATCACTATAGAAGATACAGTGCAGAAGGATATGATCCAGACTCTTGATTTCATTAACACCACAAGGACATAATCTATTCACATAAAGAGTCTTAGAGAACCTACCACCCAGTACAGCCAAAGGCAGCACATTAAAATGGCCTAGCATAAAAGCTCTTTGATAATGATGAGTGGTTAAACAGAAAAAATATTCTGCTATAAACCCTTGGGGAGGAAACCCTACCTTCAAGGGGGAGCATCTCCCTGAAACCAGGCTAATCAGTTCTTGGCATTCTATGTCAAGGAATCTTTATTTAATCAACCAAAAGGCTGAACGTTCTGACAAATGAAGAAGCTCTCCAAAACTACTATACGCACAATCTTACTCTCTGTATGGAGAAACCATGACGAGGATGAGGACTCGGTAAGCATTTGTGAAATAAGATGATTGAAATTAGGTCTAAAATGTAACCTGAGCCAAAATTTAAATGTCATGATCCAAGCTTTCCTTTCCAAAAGACTCTGATTGGTCTCCAAACAGATGACTGCATAGGACACACATGGCGGAAGGCCTAATATTTCCCATAAAAAATCAGATTGGACTTTTTCTATATCTTTTTTAGGAGCTGAAATCCAGATTGGAACCCCATACATCAGTTTAGCAGTGATCTTATGATTGAAAACCCTCAAGGCTGCAGGCACATACTGATTGCCCTTAGTATAGTGAAAACAAGAAACTGCAAGCATGGTACTATTGACAGATTTGGTTGTTTCCTTTTTATGCACTGCCCATCTAAGGCTATGATGAAAGTGTACTTCCAGGTATTTAAAGCTTGGAACCTGCTCAGGTTATCTTTTACCTTCCATTTATTAGGCTTCCACGTCTTACCAAAGGCAATGATTTTAGATTTCCCAAAATCTAAAGTTAATTTATTAACATGACAATGTTCAAGAAAGCGGACTAAAAGTCTTTTCATTCCCACTTGAGTCAGGGAAAAAAGTACCGCATCATCGGCATAGAGAAGCAAAGGGAGATGGATCACCCCTAATTTGGGACTATGGCCATCAGTGGTTTTCAAATAATAGTCTAGATAGTTCACAGAAAGATTAAATAATAGAGGGGCTAGGATGCAGCCTTGTTTTACTCCAACACTTATTGGAATCTTAGGGGTTAAGTCACCCTTGTCGGAGCATCTCACCTGGCAAGTAGTGTTGAGGTGTAGCTTCCTAATCAGGAAAAGCAACCTCTCATCAATACCCAGGTCCCTTAGTTTTTTCCATAAAAGGTTTCCAGGGATGGAGTCGAAGGCTCTCTTCAAGTCTAGAAAGGCTGCAAATAATTTAGAGCACCTTTCTTTGCTGTACTTGCTTACCAGATGACTTAAAACAGCACACTGGTCCAGAGTTGATTCCCCCTGCTCAAACATCCAGATCTTGACTTTATTAGCCAGTTGTCGAGCATACAGCTTGCCCACAACCAATAGAAGGCTAATAGGCCTACAATCTGGCAATCACCTTTTTTAAAAATAAGAACAACAAACTACAAGATGGTCTATACCCTCTCTGGATTCAGAACAATGTGCCACCAGCATCTGGGACAGAACACCTTAGCAACTCACTTCACAGATGCACACTTTTACTCTCCAATAGTAGTGTATATGGTGAGCGTTTAGGCCACAAGATTTAGGCTTGGAATGCAAGTTACAACATCAGAGACCCATTAGAAATAAGAATAATTTTTATTCAGTACAGAGCATAGCAAAACAGACTATATAAGAGATTACTGAAAACAAGAAAAACCTATAGCTCTGTGCCTTAACTACACAGTAAAGATATTCATAGTTACCAGTGGAGTGTCCATATTCCAAGAGTGTCCAAGGTATACAGTCCAATTAGACACCAAGGGATTTTGAAGAGAAATCCCATCCTTGCACCCATGTGCTCCAGTTCACAAAGCAGCTCTTTGTCTTCGAAGAGACAGCATTTCCAGGTGCAATAAACAGACAATGACAAGAAGGGAGAGCTAAGAGCAGAGCAAGAGCAAGAAACTCATTCAAAACAATTATAACTCAATTCCATTCATGATCAGCTGTGGCCATCAGCCAATCACGAGCGGACAGGGGATGTGCCCAATTGTTGGTTGTCATAGCTGCGTGTGGGGATAGGCTAGAAGTTTGGAGACTACGCCTGCAGTCACATGACCCAAACTCCAGCTTCTCCATTGCCTACATGACTTGTTGCACGTGGGCCAGAGCCAGGAGCCATCAGGTCTGGCTCTTCCACTTAAGAGGTGTGAAAGAATGTGTGGTTAACATTTTTTAACCTCCACTTCCACTGAGGGGCACCAAGGTCCCGGACTACCATAGTAACTGAGGCAACAGAGGTAACCACATTCATAAGGGGTGGGGAACATCTTACTAAACTCCCAGCTGTCAGCTTCAAGCTTAGCTAACATATTTAGATGGGTCTTTTGTGGGCCTTAAATAAGAGACAGCTTTTCAAAGTTGCCTTGTTCTCCTTTGAGGTATTATGCCAGTATTTATACATGGCTTCAGGAACATTGAAGGGATAGCGGGTGTAGAACTTTGGGAATATATGCTGTTGGGTGGATCAATGAAATACTTAATTTGCATACTGGGAGGAGTGTCTGTAGTGAGTGACTGAAAAAAAATCAACCTGGGGAGGGGGGTGGAGCAAAGGGAAGTCTAGTCGTTTGTCTCTCCAAGGACTGGATTGCTGAAAGGCCTCATCTGAAGAAGCTTTTGTCTAGTGGGGGCCCTTCCTTGATGACAGCACTTCTTCTGAAGGAGGTGAGCCCCCAGACATATCTGTCTTTGAACTGACGCTGATTCCTTCTCTCGGATGGTGAGGAGAGAGGCCCTGAGAACTTCCCTTCCTGCTGGAGGCCTGCTTCTGAGGGACTGTGATTGGATCAGCTCCAACAAGAGAACAGTACTTCTGGAACACTGACTGCTGGACCTTTGGTTTGGGAAGGGAAAGGAGTTTGGGGTTGGGAAGTACAATACCCTGTGTGAAGAACTGTATTTTCCTTGTTGTAATAAATATTTGCTTTGCTTAAGCCAAGGTGTATGAGTGGAAGGGGGGCTTTAAGAAAGGAGGCCCTAAGCCTTGCCCTTATTTCCAACACTTGGGTTACAAGGGGATCAGGTGAGGGTGGTCGACAAGGATGCAACCCGTTATTGAAATCTGGATTTGCCTCTGGCCACCAATCTGCATACATTAGTTGTACCAACTGAGCCTTGACTTGTTCAAGAATTGCATTGTCCTTAGCTGCTAGATTCATTATCATTTGATTATAAGCATTTTAAAATCTGAACCCATACGAAGCAAGGCACATGAACACTGTAAAATGCAGCAGGCTAAAATACAGATTACAATAAAAGATGCAATTGCTGAAGAACCGCCTAGAAAGTAGGTGCCCCAAGGTTGCAGCTAAACTTGCCAAATTTGGCTGGTTAGCTGTAAGGACTAGAAACCTCCTAGTAAAAGACGAATAGATGTAATTTGTTACAGGACTTAACAGGTTTTACATGCATGCTCTATTTGATATTCATTTTATATATTTCATTTATGCTTGTGGTTGTATGAATTTAGTTTGAGTTAGTTTGTTCTATTAGAGTGCTGGCTTTTTGCTGTGAATAAATTTGTTGTTGTACAGATTACAATAAACACAGAGCGTTATTAAAAAGGTTCTTTTTGGGAAAATGGTTTCCTTTCTTGGAGTTTCTACAAAAACATAAATCATTCAATTGTATGACCTGGTAAAATGCAAATGTTTAGCCTTTTATTAATAATGTATGTGTATACTGTTCCTTTCCTCTGTATTTGTTTTTTATTGTATATACTCTATGATGTTATTTATTATATAAAATAAGTTAAGACATTCCATATTTTGTAAAACTTTATGGAATAAAAATAAAATGTTTTTTTTTAGTTCTTAACAGTCCTAGAGAGGTAGCAATGACCACAGAGTATTCCATCATGACACTGAATTGTCATTTCGGATGGCAGCTACATTAGATATGTATTTGGCATGAGACTCTATTTCTACTGAACTATTGGGAACATACACACAACATTGTTCTTGGATCAAGGCACAAGTTCCTCCTTGGGTAGTGGTAAGGATATTTTGTAGGACCACCTATTGGGGGCTCTCAGCTCCCCAGCTTTTTCCTTTAAAGCAGATGCACTTTCATTAGCCAATATCTCTACAATGGCTTGTAGCCTTAATACTGCTGCCCCCCACTCATGCATTTCCATATGTAGGGGAAAAGGCTCTCCCTAACCTTTGGGCTTCAGTTAATGGAGTATATTGCTCAACCCATTCCTTAGCATGAACCAGGTCACGATAGTTTCAAAATTTTCCAGGGTGTAGGACCTTATGCACAGATATATGGGGGAGAACCCAAGCCAAATAACAGGACCCACAACATCCCTTTGCCACCTTTGTATACTCTTTGTGATCACAAAATAGTGGCCATTCAAAGCTGTAATACCATTTGCAAACAGGCCTACAAACTTAGTGTCATTATAATTGAAAATGATGTGGAATAATAGCTGGGAAAGGGTGGTGGAAAAAATGATGGTTTAGGTTCTGACATGTTGAAATACTTTGGGCTGGTAACATGACATGACAGGTGTTGTCCAATAAACTGAATATCCCACTTGAAATGCCCCTAAGTGGTTCAACCAGCCTCAGAGGACCTGAGAAGAAATGGCCATCCCTGCAGTATTGTTAACAAACCAGCAAAGTAATTTTTCAATATTACACACTGGATAATTAACATAGCAGGATGTATTGGGCCTATTATCTCTCACAGGTTTCTTTCCACAACCCTTTCCAATATTGTGATTGGATGCAATTTATGGCTTGAGTTTTATTCTGCCAATGGAACTTCCTCTCACAAATATTGTTTCCCATGTAAAAATCACTGGTCTCAGTGAGATTTCTAACAAAACATCATTTCCCCATAACTGGTTTTACAATAATGAATTTACGTTTTTGGTCCCAAATCTCATTTATCCCATGCTAGGGTAGAGGTTGAGGATTGGCAATTTCAGATTCATTAAGGTGAAGTGGTAGCATCGGATATCCATAACCACTTTCATGGGGCATGTGATGTCATACCCAACAGGTTTTCCCATACAGCTACCTGGAATTAGATCCAGGTGGGTAGCCATGTTGGTCTGAAGCAGTAGAACAAAGTTTGAGTCCAGTGGCACATTTAAAACCAACTTAGGTTGGTCTTGTGTTTGCATGCAAACGAAAGCTCATATCTTGAATAAACCTTTGTTGGTCTTAAAGGTGCCACTGGACTCAAACTTTGTTCTTCAGCTACCTGGAATGACACTCATAATAACTGATTACTTTCTCTCCCCAATGCCCAACTCAAGAGTCCTAAACTTAATGCCATTGCTATCAATCCCCATTTTTGTATTTCCCATCCTTTTTCTATTCTTTGCACTCAGAGAGGACCCACACGTTGTCCTTGGTCACTGCAGGCGTTGGCTGCTTGGATGGCTGTCTGCTTCTTTTGGAGGCCCAGTGGCCCCTCCTGGGAGATGGTCCATTTCAGAATAACTTTTCACATGAGAATAGTAGATCCAAGGTTCCACTCCCTCTACTTTTCCTGCAGAGTGGGTGGCAAGAAGAACAAGATGTCTTGCCACTGGAGTTCAAGGCATTTCTTCCGACTGAACGTCTTGATTCAGACTTGGTCACCTGGAAGGAAAGAATGCAGATTACAATCTAGAGGAACCAGTTGCATCATTACAGCATACCCTTGCAGTTTCCGGAGTTGGCGTTGAAACTGTTGAACATCGCCAATGTCTTGTCTGCACCAGAAGAGGAAGAAGAGGAGATTGGATTTATACCTCACCCTTCACTTGGAGTCTCAGACCGGTTTACAAACTCCTTTCCCTTCCCCTCCCCACAACAGACACCCTGTGAGGCAGGTGGGGCTGAGAGAGCTCTGACAGAAGCTGCTCTTTTCAAGAACACCTCTGACAGAACTATAGCTTGCCCAAGGTCATCCAGCAGCTGCGAGTGGAGGAGTGGGGAATCAAACCCGGTTCTCCCAGATTAGAGTCCGCACACTTAACCACGACACCGAAAGAAATATGTGCCGTTGTTTGCTTCTGAATGGAGTTACCACTGGGAACTCACAGCTGCAGTAGGGCTGTAACTCCCTGTGGCAAATTCATTTAAAATGTTATGTCTAGTATGGGCCACAGTGTAAGTATTTATGGTTGTGATTGTGCCATACAGAATGGAATATCACAAAGGAGTTCCAGATCCTAAGGTGGGTGGAGAATAAATGTATTTTAAATAGCTTAATGGTTTTAAAATGTTAGTAATTTTTTTTAGCCATGGATCTGGAGGAAAATACTGGGACAACTGCTACTAAAATCTAAGTACAAATCTTAGTGGCCTATCAAAAGCACGCTGATAAAACCTGATCTAACAGCGGTTTTGTGCAGGCAGTCATCTCATGGTGAGCCTCCGCTTCTTGCCTTTGGTGTTGGGCAAAGCTCTGTAAACACACAGCCTATTGTGCATGCAGAATTTCCCTCACCATTAAAAAGAATGTAAAAGCAAGAGATTTACAGCAGGTCCATTGGGACGTACTTCCAGGAAAACCCATTCCTCTGTTAGTTTCATATCAGGGCTCCCGTTTGAAACCTCTAAACACGACTCTCTTAAGCTATTGCTTTTGTCCTTGTTTATTTCATTTATTCCCCACTTTTCTCCCCAATGGAGACCCAGAATGGTTTACACCCTGTCTTCATTTTATCCTCACAACAATCTTGTGATGCAGTAGGTTAGACTGAGAGTGTATGACTGGCCTAAGGTCACCCAGCAAGCTTGCATGGCAAGAGTGGGGATTCGAATCTGTGTCTTCCAGATCATAGTCTGACACACTAACCATGACACCGCACTGGCTCACTTTCAGAGCTTAAATCAAATCAGCTCAAATTTACAAAAACACCAGTATTTCTATCTCAGTGTTACAAAAATATTCTTAATTTAACAGCTTCGGTTCAATTTGTTATTTACTGCTTTCACCCGTCTTGTGAATTTATTTGAATAAATATAAACTGGAATCTAGAAACAAATTAATTTGTAGGGACCTGATAACATTAGGTACATACAGAAGGTGTCAGCTGGCTCCATCTTGCTTTTTTTTCGTTCTGTTTTCGTAATGAAAAAAACTTCTGGAAAATCTGGTGGATTGTACCTATTAATGTTAGTAGGCAAGATGAAAATTTCGTTTTTCAAAATTAAGTATACCACATGATTTTCAGCACAAGTTTCACCGAGGTGCTCATTCTCCTTATAGCTTCAAGAAGATAGAGAACCGGTGGGTAGCCGTGTTGGTCTGAAGCAGGGGAACAAAGTTTGAGTCCAGCGGCACCTTTAAGACCAACAAAGTTTTGTTCAATGTGTAAACTTGTGTGTGCACGTGTGAAGTGTGCATGCACACGAAAGCTTACACCTTGAATAAAACTTTGTTGGTCTTAAAGGCGTCAGTGGACTCAAACTTTGTATAGCTGCATGAGTTGTACTCCTATGGAAGCCCACCGGCATTACACCGAGAAATATTTATGGTTGTCTCTCTTGTCTTTTCATCTGTCCTATTAGCATCTATTTAAATCCATCTTGCATTCCCTATGTTCATAGTGACAACAAAAAGTTTTCATCCACAACAAGCTGATGACAGAAGCTGCAAAAAAGAGAGGAATAATAGAGTTCTCTTGCTTCAAAGCAGTGAGTCAACAATTGGCTACTGCACCTAACAGGCATATTTGTGGCTTCTTTCTTTCAGCAGATGCCAGATTGAGCTAGTTCTCCGCAGTACCTCTTGAACATTTCTTAAAACTGCATACCAGGAAAGCATATTTCACAATGAATGTTCTCAGTCCTGGCTGCAGTAATGCACTTGCAGAGACTTGCTAACATTTTTAAGTTTCAAAGATACAGCGATGCTGGGTGCTTTTCATTCCTTGTTTCATGACCTCTGTATCAAATATGACCCCCTTTCCTCAAATAATAATAAAATTGGCAGACTGTTTCTGGAAGGGGGCAGTAAGCATTGTTTCCCCCACGTTTAGAAGATCTTCCATTTATGGATGGTGTACTAGTGGCCTCCTTCTGTTATACTCATTTCTTCTGTAAGATTACTTAAAACCATTCTGGGTACTTCTTTATCAGTCAGTGGAAGGTTATATTTTAAAATGTGTCAGAATTTCAGCAGTGTTCAAATCAGCATCATACTGTCTGCTCTTTTTTGGAGGGGGTATTCAGAGCCCTTCTGGACTTACCGCTACACATCTGAAGCATTTCTTTGTGTTAATTATCTTCAGAGTAAGATGAGTTATTCTATGCTATTCTATTTTTATCCAGCCCTTCCCTAAAGATCTCAGGGTAAGATACATAGCCTCCCCACTCCCATTTTATCTTTGCAGCTGCCCTGTGAGGTAGTGACTGTATTAAGGTCACTGATTGACCTTTATGGACAAATAAGGGCTTTAACCCAAGTCTCTCCAATTCAAGTTGGACACATGATCTACTACAGTATAGTGGTACAGTACCAATTTTCCTTCGTTTGGTTCTTTGGACACATATCAGCCTGTCTTTCTAGTGCCTTTGGGCACATATCAGCCTGTTAACACTTAGCTCAGTTAATCTCAGAAATCTAGACATACATTCCAAGCAAACATACATGTTTTTGAGTGTGTTTCTTTAATTCCTGTGCCAGACTGAGATTTGATCTAACCTGCTGACCAAGGAAAATTATATGGGAATCATCTTTTGGGTGGTGGCTGCAGGGAGAGGCATTTATAGATTAAAATATACTAAACAGCATTATTAATTTAATAATTTATTGTGAGTTTGTTCCTTATTTAAATCAGGCCTTATTTCTTTTAACATATTTTGTAATAGTGTGTCATCTTGGACATGATTATGGGTTGATCATGAAATGCCATGGGGATTAATGTTCTAAGGATGTATCTTGGGAACATCCTAGAGATATTTTAATGACTTTCCTTTTACGTACTTTATTTCCTAATAAGGTACTCTGTGCGATGACAACATTCTTTGAAGAGTTTAGTGCAAGTGACACATAATATTTGTAGATTAAAGCCTCAACATGACATAAGATTAATAATTGAGGCATATCATTAGATACACCCTGTTATGTCTTGTGGCGGAATATGCCTGCTCTAGCCTTTAGGCCCTATTCCACCCTGCCCACCAAGGTTTTTTTCTCAACCCCTGGAGGGGCTTTTCATCTTGCCTCTCCCACTGCCCAGTGCCGGGTCATCATGGGGACAGTTTATGATATTGCACACCCCTGGAGGAATAGCCACTTGCAAACTGCCTGCCTTCCCCTGGCACCAGTGTTCCCTCTAAGCTGAGTTAGTGTGAGCTAGCTCATAGTTTTTTAGCCTCCGGCTCACACTTTTTTGTCTCAGCTTGGGAAGGATGGCTCCAGAGCAAACTAATGTATGCAGTAGCCAAATCGCTCACTCACAACTTTAATGCCAGTAGCTCACAAAGTAGAATTTTTGCTCACAAGACTCCACAGCTTAGAGGGAGCATTGCCTGGCACTCCTTTTAAAATAGCATGTCCAAGACACTGGGGGTTTATGTGGTACAGAAAACCACTACCAACATCAAAAGTTATACAGTATTTATTAAAAAGAAAATGTCCACAAGCCTACTTTTAGCACAGCACCAGACTGAGCAAGAGATATAAAAGAAATAGGTAAATGCAAATCCTCTGTCCCTCTCTCGATACATGCCCTATCAGATGTTACAATAGGACAGTCTCCTTAAGATATTTCAAATCTCTACAAAGTTGCCTTCATCTTTAAGTTTGCTCCAGCCCTTTAGGTGAGCACATGGTCAATGATTGTCTTCCCAGTAGAGAGGTCTGTGTCCACTCATGGACTCTGCACCCAAGGAAAAGAGACCTCCTTCCTGCTGCAAGGAGTTTTTATCACCTTTCTTTTCCTCCAACCCTTGACCAGGTCAGGCCAGGTCAAAGAGGCTTTTCCTGGAGATCTCCAGAAATCTCCTTCCTGAAGACTCTCTAGCATTTAATATCTCCAAATCTCTGTTCCCTGCTTGGGGAAGGGGGAGAGCTTGAACCACCCATTATCTCTCCCGCCAGATCTATTAGCATATGTATGAAGGTGAGCTGAGGTATGTCTGGGAAGCAATTGAACTGACCTATTCTCTGCCCAGAGGGGGGGGGAATGTTAAAACACACAGGAGAGGCTTTGCTCATTTGAAACCTCCCAGGAAAAAAGGGATTTTCCACATGTCTCATTATTTGAAATGTGCTCTTATGTAGTAAATGACAAAAGTAGTGCAAGAATAGGAAAGATAATAAAATAAGATAAAGTGTATTGATCTCTTGGTCATAAAATTAATACATTTGCAAGTTACAATATATATTATGTGACACTTTTAGAAGAGTACATTAAGATATTGTATTCAACTTATACTTCATGAAGTCTGGGTATTTTGATGAGTGGATTAACCGGCTATTTCTCCTGAATCTATTCTTAGGAGTATAAAATAATAAAAATCCTAGAAATTTGCTGTTCATTGTACATGAGTCACAAAGGCACATGGAGTGGCTAAACATCGAGAAGTAGATTGCCTATCTATCAGGGGTCATTTTGTAGAAAAAGATGTGCAGGAGCTCATTAGCATAACTCATTAGCATAACAACAACACCTGGGCCCCCCTGGGCCTAGGGAGGCCAGGTTGATGGTAACCAGGACCAGGGTGTTCTCCCTGGTGGCACCAACGCTGTGGAACGAGCTCCCTAATGAAATTAGAGCTCTATGGGACCTCCAGCATTTCCATAGAGCGGTGAAAACTGAGCTGTTTCACCAAGCGTTCAAATAAGAACTGACTGCACCAGCTGGGTCACACTAGCATTTTACCACAGGATGCTGCTGGATTTATTTAGTTTTACTGTATTTATTGCATTTTTTAATTTTGTATTTGCTGGTTTTAAATTGAACGGGAGGGCAGGGTAAAATGCAATTATAAATAAATAAAATGCCACACCCCCTGACATCACCGGAAGCGTGTCAGCAGGCAACACCCACTGCTCAGGCTCCACTGGACTGTTTTGGATTGCTAGCTATTGGGGGGGGGACGTGCAGATCTGCCCTTGCAGAGGAGGGAGAGCTTGTACTTGAATAAAACTTGGTCTTAAAGGTGCCACTGGACTGTTTTGGACTGGGGGCCCGGGGGGAGCTCTGCAACTTACCTGGCTGTTTCTTGCTCTGACTGAGGGCTGTTGGGAGCAGTGGGTGGGGCTTGTTGCATGTGCCCGCCCCCTGGGCTCTTTACTGCCAGAGCTCCGCTCCTGTGCGCTCCTGCAGGAAATGACCCCTGCTGTCTATCATATAAACTGGCCTGTAAAGTCATATTTTTATCAACAGTTCATGTTTCTTGAGGATTACAGATACACTCAGTTCAGACTTAACACAAAACCATGGTTTAATTAAACTGTGGTTTGCGTATGATATCCGGATTCAACTTGCAGACAAGCACTCAATCCTGATCCCCTTTGCCATCGTTGTGTAGCAGTGAAGAGTGGCGGACTCTAATTGGGAGAACTTGGTTTATTTCTTCCAATCCTCCACATAAAGCCTGCTGGGTGACCTGGGCCAGTCACAGGTCTGTCAGAGCTCTCTCAGTCCCACCTACCTCACAAGGTGCCTGTTGTGGGGACCATAAGTCTATGCCACTCTTCCTCAGGCATTTACTAAGAAAGTTGCCTGGCTTTTCATATCAATCCCTTCCTTACACCAAACTTGAGTGATCCAACTTCCTGTTGCCCATTTAACTTTACTATCTGTGCACGCTCATACAAACATCAGAGCATCGGATAGAAACCCCCCCCCCCAAATCCATCTCATGTTAGCAATTGCAAACTAACAAATCCACCAGGACCAGATGGCATCCATCCTAGACACAGGTCTGTCAGAGCTCTCTCAGTCCCACCTACCTCACAAGGTGCCTGTTGTGGGGACCATAAGTCTATGCCACTCTTCCTCAGGCATTTACTAAGAAAGTTGCCTGGCTTTTCATATCAATCCCTTCCTTACACCAAACTTGAGTGATCCAACTTCCTGTTGCCCATTTAACTTTACTATCTGTGCACGCTCATACAAACATCAGAGCATCGGATAGAAACCCCCCCCCCCAAATCCCCCCCATGTTAGCAATTGCAAACTAACAAATCACCAGGACCAGATGGCATCCATCCTAGAATTCTTAAAGAACTCAGATATGAAACTACTTTCAATGTTCCCTCTAATCTTCCCCCCTACTGAGCAGACCAGTTCACATCCTGTGTGGAATATAATGGCTGTAATCTTAAAATGTGTTAATGAGTGGCTGCTCATATGCGCAGCTTAGAGAGAACACTGCTGCTGATCTTCTAACTACATAGCATGTCCCTAAGGTCAGCCTCTGGAGCAGAGAGTGGCCAATGTAACACCCATTTTTTAAAAAAAAGGATCCAGGAAATTGCAAGTGGTTTCGCTTAATGTCCGTTCCAGGTAAACTGATGGAAAGCATTATTAAAGAAAAAATGTCAAGCATATAGAAGGGTAAGCCCTGCTAAATAAAAACACCCTTTGAAAGTGCAATGAAAGGAAATCGAGAAAGCAGTATTTAGAACAGCAAGCAATGTAGGTTGTTTATCTTGGGCTCTGTCTATCTGAATGGATAGGGAATGGCAAAATGTTGAATGGATCTCTAGCTGCTTCAGATATAGAAACCTAGTAGCTTGTTAAAGTGGGAAGGTCTATGGCTTAGTGGTAGAGAGAACGTTCATATGAAGAAGAAGGTTCAGGTGCAATCCCTGATACTTCCAGTTAAAGATGTGAAGGCCCAGAAAAAAACCGGGGAAATTAAGGGAAAAACCATTTTTTCCCTGAAGCCTTTTTGTTTTTTTCCAAAAAATTGGAAAAATTGAAAAAAGAAAAGAAAAAAAAATTGATTATGGAACGTTTTATTTTAACATGATGAATAAAATATTTTAAGTCAAGGTGTTCAAATATTTACCAAATCATTTCTAATATATATAGATTGATCTAATTTCTGTGCACTGAGGACAAGTCAGTCCTAGGTTGCAAACTGAACTCTCCAATGCAAGAACAAGATGTATTTCTTCCTTTAGGAGGTGCGATTGTCCAAAGAAAATAAAAAAGTTTCAGTTTTGTTTTTGCATGTGGGTGGGTATTCTGTTTGTAATAATTGTTTGGATACACTATATTTTTAATATGCTAGTTGTGATAATTTCATGCCAAGTAAAAATGTCCGTAGTCATATTTTATGTTCCTAAAGTAACGGAATGACTTTCAATCTAGAAAAGACAAAAGAAATGCTAATGTAGCATTTTTTTCAATTTTTCTGAAAATTTCAGTTTTTTCCGGAAAAAAACGGGAAAAACCCGGGGTTTTTTCCGAGCTTCAAAATTTTCGGAAATTTTACATCTCTACTTCCAGTTAAAGGATATCAAATCGAGCAGTTTCTCTGACTGAGCCACTGCCAGTCAGAATAGGCAGTGCTGAGTGAGATGGATTAATAGTGTGACTCAGGATAAGACAGTTTTATATATGAGATATGAATTCTCTCTTTTTTGGAATGTGTATTTCTCCTTCAACCTTTTCTTACTAAATTCATAAGCTCGGTCTAGATGTCCATCTTTCTTGGGCTGCTTCCACAGAGATAAACTCTCTGTGTAGTTCTTGTTGCATTAGCAGTGGCAATGGACTATTCACATGAAATTTTTTCTTGCACTTTTCTTTCCTCCGCCCTCTGCAGCCAGTACCTTTTCCTTTACAGCTCTGCAATGAAAAAGGTTCGAGACATACTTTTTTTTAAAGAAAGAAAGAAAAGAAAACTGGCAACAAATACTTCCTGTCATATAATTGTGGGAGTACCTGTCCTATAAATACCCTAGTAGGTCAGGTTTTTGCTGTCTAGATCTGACTGTAAAGTGCCAGCAAGCATGAACCCAGAGTTCAGGGTTAGAAGTTCAAAAGTCTATCTTGCGGAGAGAGCACTGCTGGCCCAGTCACTTCTATTTATAGTATTACTCTCAAGATGGCGAGTAGAGGAACTACACTCTGACTGAAGAGTTCATTGGGAGCTGCTGAGCGAAGCAGCTAATGGGGACGTGCAGCTTTTTTAAAATTGGTACTTTTCAGATCCAGATATCAGGGAGCCAAAAAAAATATTGATAGTCTCAGGTTCCTGGGTTCCAAGTACAGGTTTGGCATTTGGATCTCCCCCCCCCCCAGGAATTCCAGTATTATTTGGCTTTATATGCTCTATGGTAAATATTTCTGGAGGGCTAGAGGAGCTGTTTTTTCAGCAAATTACATTAAAACTGCACTGAGGCTGCTGGTGCCTGTCCTTTAAATAATCCCCAAATTTCAATGGGCCCCTGAATGAGGTGCCCCAAGTCGCCCCAACCCCCCTCATTTTTTGCCTAGGGGGGGGGGGATCCTATGCTTTCTCCAGGTCAAAGAATAGCCAAAGACTCAGGAGCAACCAAAGCAACCCCTGGCCAAAAGCTTCCCAAACCAGACAGAACCAGGGAATCCCAGCAGAACCGTGGGACAGGGTGGCAAGCCTAACACAACAAATGTACAACCCGAGTATCCAACCCAATGTCAAACCAGAGACTTTTCCAAGCCAAACTGAATAGGACTGTTGTGCAAGCCCAACAAATGTTAAGTCAGGGAATCTGAGCCAATATAAAACCGGATAATCAAAGGCAAGGTCAAACCCAAGATTCCACCACAAAAGCAAACCCAACATGAAGCAAGTCGCACAAAGAAGATAATGTTCCAAGACCAATAAAACAAATGTAAAAAGACAGAAGCAAAGTGAAACCAAACTGGGAAGTAAATAGCAAGCCGAGGGAAG
>NW_015174312.1:24245-29733 GCF_001447785.1 Gekko japonicus | reverse complement strand
TCCTGGGAGCCATAAAAACACTGCCTCCTGGTATTTCAGGTTAATCTCAAATATTTCCAGGGTTTTTCAAGACCCTGTTCCAAGTAACCTTGAAACAGATACCATCCAGAGACGCACATATATCCCCAAAATAAGGTATTTTCAGATATATATTTTTGGACTGGATGCACATCCCTAGCAGCTAATGAAATCTGCCCAGGATCTATAAAGCTGTTGCCTCCAGACTGTTCCCTTCAGTCAGAGCAACACAGTGGCAGTGTGAAGATTCTGCAGTCTCTGCTGGACCATAGTACTTGACCCCCTTGCCTATTCTTAGGTTAGTACTTCTGCAAAGTGTTGGACTGATCCACAGTTTCTCACTTCTTGCCTGACCCTAACTACCCTGGTCTGGCTGTGCCATTGCTTTTGCTGTGCCATTGCTGACTTGTTGCTATCTCTGACTCAAGCTACTTGACCTGGTACTGGACTGTGGATAATACTTCTGTATTTTGACCAGTCTCTCATCTCAGTATTCAACACTAGCACAGCCCAATAGTGTTTAGTAAGATCTCTAAAGTTTATTCCTTAGCAGCCAAATGAACGAGTGAACGAGCCAAATGAATGACTGACCAGACCATTCCCACCAGTAGTAAAGAATTCTGGCTTTGTTCAATGTCCTGTCCATCTAAAGACAGCAGTAGAGCACAGCTACCCCACAATTAGAGTAACTAGCATTCTTTATTGTGTATGAGGAATTTACACGCAGAATGTATGGGTAAATAAATGTATCATTTTAAAAATCAGACCGTTTCAGTATAGTTTATAGTTTCAGGAATATACCTGTAGACAAATACAAGTATGAGGGATTTTTGAAATCTACGCTTTAATCTTGTATGTTGGAAAATACAATGTTTGGTGTACAAAGAAAAAGAGAAGAAGACCCTGAAGGGGGCAGCAAGAAGACAATTAGATAGGACAGTGAAGATAGCACCTTCTCCTGTTAAGTTCATTCCTTGTCTGTCTCCAGATTGTGACTTTTAGGGCAATTTCATCTTTCTTTTTGGGCGTGCCACACTCAGTCTCTCTGCTAGAGGTGTATTTAGGAACCTATCTCTGTCTCTCCTCTTTCCTGTCAAGTATGATGTTCCTAAATCAGGTTATGCACTGTTACTGTGTTAATTACTCTGCCAACAAGGATTAAGCGCATCTCTGAAAGATCGCCAGAGGCTCTTGGCATGAGCAGGTGAGAACAAAGGAACAAAAATGACGACCTCCTGTGGTACACAGCATGATCCCTGGATAGATAGGCTAACGGAGAGCAACTATCTGATTTGGAGAGAATGAATGAAGACTCATCTCATTAAAAAAGAGAAAGGCTTGTGGGACTGTTATGCAGACTGACTGTCCAGCTATGATGCAGAGCAATAGTTTGCATGGAACACCAAGAACAGCTAGGCAAAGAGGTGCTATTATCACTGGTTTAACAGATAGGTATTGTCCTTATGATGCCAAGTGCTAAAGCTGTTTGGGCTGAGTTCGATTGCATGGAAAGTCGTCCTTAAAGAGCCAGCTCTACCTTCAGAAACTCCTGTGAATGAGAATGCAGACTGGTGGAAACCTTCGCAAACATTTTGAGCAATTGAGGAATTAGTTGAGCAATTGAGAAGTTCAGGAAAACAAATTGCAGATCAGGATATACTTGTGTTAATTTTAATCAGCCTGCCAAAATCATATGAAAATACAGTGTCTCGAATTGAATCTAAGAATGAATTGCCCTTCCTAAGTGTTAACAATCAACTTGAGGATGAATTAATGTGAGCGGAGAGTAGCCACATGGCTTTGAGTATAAATAGCAAAGGGGAGAAAAATTGTCACCTCTGTGGGAAGTGAGGCCACATTAAGAGGAATTGTTCTACTGCTGAGCAGAGGAAAGCCATTCCCAAAGCAAAGGGGGGAAATGGAGAGGAAGCTCCAATGAGATTTAAGAAGTAGCCAATAAAGAAATATTTTATGTTATCACCAGAAGCCACAAAAAGTGATGCTTGGTTTATAAACAGTGGGGCCACAGCCCACACATGTGCTCTTAGAGGGCTTTTAAAAAAATTAAATGAGCAAAAGTGAGAAAAATTAAATGTTGCAGATGAACACTCTGTAATGGCTGAAGGGATTTGCTCCGGGATAATGAAATGCAAGCTCCCAAATGGAGAAACCCAAGAGGTCCTCATTACAAACTGCCTTTATGTCCCAAAGCTGGTGAATAATCTTATCTCTGTATGAGCGCTGGCAAAGAAAGGAATGATAGCATCTTTCAGAAAGAAATGTTATATGAGACAGAAAGGAGAATTAATTGCAACTGGATTTGAGAATCAGGATTTGTATGCTCTTGATGGTTGTACACAAAAAGCAAATCTTGCAAAAGAATACAAACACAAAGATTGCTCCAGGCTATGGCACAGGCAGTTGAGATACAGGGAAATTTTATAATTAGTCAACTTGAAAGCCAGAATTAACCAAAGGTGTGCAAATGAGCAGATGTCCTACTGAAGAATGGTTTGTGTGCTGTGTGAGAGCAAAGGGGACATGACCTAGCTCTAAGAAACAGCATGGTACAAACCAAATGCAGCAACCCCTGGAGTTGATAAACAGTGATATTTGTGGACCTATGAAAACTCAAACCCCTGGTGGGAATAAATATGTGCTTACTTTTATTGATGACTACTCAAGATACACTGTGACCTACCTCATTAAAGAGAAAAGTCAAATGCTGGAACAATTTAAAGCATATGTGGCAATGATCAGTAACAGCTTTCAAAGAAAGCCACTAGCAATCCACACTGATAGTGGAGGCGAATACATGGGACATGAAATGAAGAATTATTTGATTGAATAAGCAGTAGAGTATCATCTGACAATCCCATACTCTCCAGAGCAGAATAGTGTAAGCAGAAAGGAAAAATCGCTCTCTCACTGAAATGTGCACATGTATGCTCCTTGAAGCAGAACTATCCGACAAGTTCTTGGGAGAAGCAATCAACTGTGCTACCTACCTGAATAATAGATTACCTACTAAAGGTGCAAGTAGTATCCATTTAAACTGTGGTATGAACACAAACCCAGCCTGAATAATCTAAAAGTGTTTGGATCAAAGGCCTATGTTTACACTCCTAAAAAAACAGTGGACCAAGATGGATCTTACAGCAGAAGGCATTTTTGTAGGCTATGCACTGGGATGCAAAGGATACAGAATCCTCAACCCAGAGGCAGCAACAGTCAAGATCTGCAATGTGGTCTACATGACGAAAAGGAGAAATCAAACAACATGAAGAAAGTAGATACCAGTGAATCTACACCAACAGAGAAAAATGAAGCACAGCAAACAGAAACAGTGCATCTGAACACAATGACAACACACATATGATGCACCTGCAGAACCTAAAGAACCAGAAAGGGCTGAAGAACCAAGTGTCAGATGGTCAACCAGATCAGACAAAGGAGCACCGCTAAGAAGACTTTCTTATCTTGCAAGGGCAGAAGCTATACTTGAGCTTTACACTTGCAACAGAAGCAGAAAAATGGAGAAAAGATGCAGAAGAAGAGATTGAATCTCTGATCAAGAACTTACTTGCTTACAGATACTTAGGGAAAAGGGCAGTAGGATGCAAGTGAATCTTCAAAACCAAGCATGATGCAGAAGGGGAAATATAAAGATACAGAGCCAGATTGGTTGTAAAGGATACTCTTAGAATTATGGGGAAGACTATGATAAAACATTCACACCAGTGGTGAGACATACTTCAATAAGAATGCTCTTGAGCACAGCGGCAGCAAGGAAGATGGATGTGGAGTATATGGACATAAAGACTGCTTTTCTACATGGAAAAATAAAGGAAGATATTTACGTGGAACAGCCACCAGGATTTGAACAATCCAAAGACAAGTAACTTATGTGCAGATTGCAAAAGAGCATCTATGGGCTGAAACAGGCTGCAAGATGTTGGGATGAAAAACTTTACCAGTTGCTAACCAAGGAAGGAATTGTTTCTTATTTATAATATTTTATTGGTTTTCAAAAAGAAAAGAAAGGAGAGAGTATTATATTGATACATTCTATTCAAACTTCTCATACATAACTAAATATCTAAATTACCTAATTTTTACCTATCCCTATACTATCCATTTAGCAACAGTGTAAAGATGCTCTATATTTCCTTTCATCTATCACATGTCCATACCATCTGTTATCTTTTCTACTAGGCATCCTAAATAACTGGTTACACATCTTCATTCTTATCAACACTAAGTTAAGCAAATAATATGTACTTAGAGGAAGTTACACACATAGCTAAACATTAGAGGAAGTTACATACATAGCTAAACATTCTGGTATCATTTCTATAATCATTTCTAGTGTATATATTGACTATAGAGTGATAGCTACAAAGAAAATAAGGAAAAAGAAAGTTCCAGAGTTACTTCATGTTAAAATCTTAATCAGGATCCAAACCCAATATAATGTTTCTAAATGAATTATAGCTATAATTTAAATGCAAATTACTAGACAAAAATTATTAAATCCACTTGTAAGATCTGCTTCATACACCTTAAAATATTGCTTAGTATATTTGTATTTTTCTTATACTCTTTTTTAAGGATCACCTAATTACTTTACATTAATATTACTCTTATCTTCTTTGCTGCTATGTTGTTCTTTCAGATTAAGCTATAACTCATAATTGGTCAATTACACATAGCCAGGGTAATTACACATAATTCTAATTACTCATAATATTTAATCCTCTTTTTCTTTCTCTGTGCTCTTATTTTTAAAACCATTATGACTCTATGCCTTTTCTCTTTTTATATAGAAAAGTTTTCTCTTGCGTCTTCCCATTTATATTTAACTTTTAAGTCAGTTGGAGCTTCCATTAATTCTGTTTTATCTTCTGAGGCAAGTATGTTCTCCTTTGCTGTCTCAGAGTTTGAAAAATTTCTCATATTCTCAATAAGACCATTGAATTGTCCTGTGTAGTATCTTATTTTCTCTTTGACAGAAGGAATCTGTGAAAAAGGTAGTGCATCTTGTTTGAAGTCCTGTATTTTAGGAAGTATCTGTTGCTGTTGTTGTTGTTGTTGTGATTCTTCCTGTTCAGTTGCAGCTTCTGGAGAGTTGCTTTGCTCCTTGTCAAATACTCTCTCAAAGGTTTCTTTAATAGCCTCATAGATTGAGTCCACAAGAGTCTCCTTAAATTGTTGCCAAGATTTTTGCAGCTTTTGTGTGTTGTCCAAGTCTTGTAAATTGTCTATCTCCTTGCACATAGTTTGAGAATCCATCTTCATCTCAAAATTTTAGTTTTAACCAGCAAAATAAGTGGACTCTGCGCTTGCACTCTCAATATCCATCCAGCTGCCCACTGTTCCAAAACATTGATGCAGTAGCCATATTAATTCCAAAAGTCCTTCAGCCTAAATCAAATAATATACAGTCTCTTTGTGCTCTCTGAAAACAGTT